>NW_015112795.1:234548-236844 GCF_001443285.1 Poecilia latipinna | reverse complement strand
GGTGATCGGTATCGGTGAATCGACCCTCATGGGTGATCGGTATCGGGAGGAAAAAATCTGATCGGCACATCTCTAATAATGGTGCTTTCAAATCCAATTCAACAACTGCAGTTGAAAGCCGCTGGGGTTTCTGCCATTGTTTTACAGTCCTATTGTTGCTGCTTCTACAAAACCAACATTACACATATCCATTACTCACCTTAAGGATTTACTTCCCTTAAAATGAGAATTTACTTTGTTTTTTTTTGTTTTTAGACCCCACTGCCAGAACGCCCCTTTGGATATCCCCCATTTACAACCACATTTATTTCTGGCCTTGGATCTATTCTGGGACTCGATCATTTTGATGGAGGATAAGGGCTGGGCAGATCCCCTGGACAACAGCGCAGAGGAGTCCTTTGCCAAACTATACGTCTAGACATCTAATTCAAATATGACGGAGTGAGTGATGGCTTTGCCCATGGATGAGATTGAGTGCAGGCAGGGTTTTCCCCCCCCTCCACCCCCCATCTTCTTGGTTTGCTGAGAGCTCAAATAGAGGAATAAGCTCTGTGACAGATTTAGATAGTCAGAAGAGATACTGACAGCCAGGGCTGAGATTTGTAGCTCAATATGTCATTTTCTGTTGATTTGAATTTTTGTTCTAGAAACTGCAATGACTGTTGAATTAGTTGTTCTTGTACATTTTCAGCCGTTCCCATCTCAACAGAGAAAGAAATGCACAGATGGTTTACAATCTGCAGCAGATTTATTACCAGGCCACTCACAATTACACTACCTTTATTCGAGGAAGAACAACCTGTTTTTTGTTTCATCTCGGTGTAAATGCAAATATAACTAAGATGTAAATTGGGCGTCAATTCCAAAAATCTTAGGAGGAAAAAATACAACAAAACAGTTTATATTATCTGTGATGCAGCTGTGTCTGCTGGGAGTTTCAGAATAATTTGGCATCAATAGAGGATGATTTGTTAATGTACCTGCTGCAACTTCATATGTTGGTCAATAAAATAAAAGATTAACTCAGAATATTGTCCCGTATTTTACATTTCCTGATCAACGTACTGCAATGCAGACATGAACATGCCCTTTTGCCTCTGGACAAAAAGAGCCCTTCTGAAATCTTTGAGGTTTTTTTTTTTTTTTTTTTTACAATGTAGTATGTAGCACACTACACTGTAAAAAGATGTAAAATGATAGCAAAATGGGAAAGGGGTATGATACTTTTCAAGGAAGTGCATATCTGCTTCATCTTACATATACCAAGAAAGTTAACCCATTAGATATATTAAATCAGATTCAGCCTCCCCATGACAAAAGTAATTTTTTTAACTCAAGCTGCTCTGAGTTACTTGGTGGTGAAGAGTCCGATATTTTCTGCACATAAATCTTGAATATTTCTGCATTTTCTTAGCTACAGAAATGAAAATTTTAAAAATTGTGATTGACAGGTTGAACAGCTAAGAAAAAAAATTCCAAAAATCATCCCGCTCTCCATGGCTACTGCTTGTTATTCATTGACACGCACACTGTACATAGATATACACAGCACTTGCATGAATCAACATAGTTGTATTGAAAATGACTACTTTCTGAAAGTTTTCTTCTCAATACTGTCTCCTTGAATATTCTTGATTCGTTACTCATTTGACCCACTCTCGCCCTTCCATTCCTCCACAACAGCCTTAATACTCTCTCCACAGAGTTGTAAGTAGCCTTCCGTGGTCACCCTGGGTCAGCCTGGTTTGTTGATTTAATCCTTGTCTGATGTTGTCTCAAGCTCACGGCCTGACTCAAATGACTGTAGCGCCGACTGACTGGACCTCTCCGTTCGGCTGCCTGATAACGCCTCTCCTTAGAGCCCGCCAGTTCGATTTGATCGGGAAAGCTGATGAGAGGCAGACACAGCCATTGCTGTTTACCTAAGATGCTTTAAGAAGCAGCTAAGGTTGAGTGCGACGGACTCATCGGAAGCAAGGTTCACCGTGAATTGCTGAAACTGTGTCTAAAGTGCGATATGGTGGGGGGAAAAAAAACAAAAGCAAAGCTATTATTGCTCTGTCAACTTCGTTTTACACCCAAAATGCCATATTTGCTTCTAAAACAGAAACTATAAATGAATTTGAACTGCAGCTGCTGTAGATATTTTGCCTTCAGCTTCATCGCCATGTAAATGAGGCATAAGTAAGGATTCCTACATATTTCCATAGGAAATTCTGTATTATTCCAGGCTCAATACTCCAGTGTTCTCAGACCTTCTGAGCTTAACCATCGTGTTATGTTCGTTTGTGATGTA
>NW_015112795.1:218863-229720 GCF_001443285.1 Poecilia latipinna | reverse complement strand
TTAATTATATAAATGTCTGCTACAGAAGTAGACATTTATATATGAAAACTGAGAAACCAAAACAAAAAGATGAATGACTGACAGAGAAAGGATGACAACAGAACCAAGTTCATGAATGACGGAAAGAAAAAAAAAACAACCTGTGGACAGCTATAGATGGGTTAAAGACCTGATGGACAAAAAGATGTAAGGGCAAATAGATGAACGAGAAAAAAAACTATAAGGACAACTTGATGGAAATCGCAGCAAATGAACAAAGGATAATTGGATGGGTGTTTGAAAAGTTGAACAGAAAATGGACATATTCATAGTTAAAATGACAGAATTTTTATGAACAACTTACAAAAGGTTGGATAAAAGGGAGACAACGGGATAAAAAAACTAAAATATGTTAACACATTTTTCCAACATTTTATCCTCACCAATTTCCTCTTTTATTATTCTTTTCCCTTCCCAACACTGAAAACGCCAAGTAAAATCCCAGACTTTTCCACTCTGCTCAACATGAATTTTTGACTGTACTCTTTTATGCTAAACTATTCATCACTGGTTGCTGCCCAGTGGAAGACAAGCCCACTGCTGGAGGGCATTGAGCAGTTCCACAACAGAGGTGGATTAGATACCAGTCCCAATGGCGTCTCACTAGTGGCCGTTACGGGGTGGGCAAAAAATTATTAATTCATTTCACCCATCCAGATTTCAACAGCGTTGGCAGTTGCTTGGTCACAGATTGACTTCTGTTTGCAAAAATGATCATTGTTATCCGATGCCCTCTCCAAATTGGTACAGTTTAATGTAACTGAATGAGTGAAAGCTCAAACTCACTGTCCTGCTTAAGAATTTGCACTTTTAGTTTTATATACACGTGAGTGTGTGTGAGAGAGAGTTGTATTGTAAGCGAGAGTGTACTGCTTCATTTTGGTAATGGAAATTCTGGGAAGCCTTTAGTAGTTGCCACTGGTAATGGAATGAGAGCGTATGTATAATTTAAGGCTCCACTTCAGGCTCCCAAAAGGCACACACGGTCATATCCTAGCAAGCACACATATCCACACGGAGCTTAATCACTTTCAGTGTTTCCTCATCTGAGTGAGTGAAAGCAGCACTAATATAGCACTATAGTTTCAGCTCTCCTGGAGCCTCAACATCTTCTGTACTTATCTAGGCCAACTGGCAGGATAAGCAACGACTGCACAGAAATACTGTGAGCTTAGAAATATTGATATAAAGGAGCATTTATGATTTAACAGCAAAAAAATTAGCCATAGTATTATGACCATTTAATTTCAAATGGTCATATTGATATATCTGCATACTTCCCCAAACGCTTCGACAAACTTTGGACTCAACTACCTGAAAACCTAAGATGTGTACAAACTGCTGGCTTCTTTATATCAGAGCACAAACTTTACTGGCACCCACAGTTTACATCATCTGGTTTGACAGCAATACAGTTTCTTAAACAATCCTGTTGCTCTGATTTTAATTGATCAATATTTGGAAGCATGGCCAACACGGTCAGACCGAAAGGCTTCCTTCATTTCCTCCGCTGCGTTACCGAAGTACAACCATAGGCAGACTACAACTGAATATTGGCACAGAAAATCGACATTGTTCACAACTTCTTCTGTTTGCTAATTGGCCAGGATGAAATGCATTCTGAGAAATAGAGCTCAATGGATAAAACCCAGTGGTTAGCATATCATTTAGGTTCTGTGTTGCCCCTTTTCCACCAGCTCAGCTCAACTTCAGAGTGAACGCATTTCCACGACCAGCTCGGTTTGTAGCAGGGTGATGCCTCCTGGTGGTGGGGGGGTATAGCGCCCTACCTACAGGCGCCAAATGCTGTTACTATACGACCTAACGCGAGTTGTTGTTTTTCTGAGACAAAAGAAGAAGAGAAAGCTGAGCTATTGTTTTATATTGGATAGAATGATGTTGTACAGAGTAGAAACTAAACACGGCAATGTATTCACTTTTGGATAACATTGTAGATTACCAATAAAGGTAAGTGTCAATGAAATGAGTTACTAATGTAATTCCATCCACAGAAGGAATTGTTTAAGATAGACAGGTTACTATATATACAAACACTTTTTTTTTACCATCTTTACATACACAATTATAAATAACTGGAATAGTTGTGTAAATTAAAGACAAAACATAATTACTTTTAAGTTTTAGACCTATGCAGACAGACAGCCGTGGATAAAATACCACTCTTGTTTCTGCAGGTTTATTGTTCATTTTTAAGTCTTGTACAATTAATAGTTCATATCCATTTAATTAGAGAACTGAAATATAGCCATTTTACAACAACAGAATATCATACAACATGTTTTATTATCTCACAACAGTGGAAACTCTGGTGCAACAGCAAAATGAGAAACAATCGAAGCACGTAGATTCACGCAAAGATAAAACATAAAAAACAAATTAAGGCAACATGCTGTACAATATTGACAGTTATTTATAACAGGAATGTGCAATCTTCAGAAAATGCGCATGTTGTGTTTGAGCAATACAATACAGCAGACTTTGTGTTTCAAATGTCTTCCATGATTGTGTGTAGGCAACCTTAAATTTAGTAAAAAAAACAGACAGATATATCTGCAAACTGCTCACCTGGCAGCGGCGTTAGCTGCATCTGAGTCGGGGTTCACCGTGGGGCTCCGTCGGCTCCAAAGTGGCTAACGAGGCTTTCCATTCTCTCAGCTACGTTGACAAAAACAACTCACCCCTCACTGCTCCATTGAGCTGCCAGTGAATATTGAAATCTGATGCAAAGAAAAGCCGGCATCTTTGTTCTCCGCTTACTTGTAGCTTCCATCACTTGCATGTTGCAGCGAGTTTGAAACGTTGCGCCTTTGTTTTTCCTTGTCTTTTTGTTCTTACGTTTGACCACACCTAATCAGTTAACAGGTGTGAAGCTTGCATCACCCACGAAAGCAGAGCTGGCCCGGCTGGCTCTACTCTGAAGCAGGGAAATAAAAAGCAGGGCCAGCCTCAAAAGAAGCCGGTGGAAATGCTCGCAAAGCTAGTTGAGTAGAGCTATACCGGTGGAAAAGGGGCATTTGTATTATGCTTATCTCTCCAAGGATTAGAGGAGCTCCTATTTGCATGCAGTACAGTTTAGAACGTGAAAAGTCTCACTCCAGAGTGCAAATCAAATCAGAATTAGTCTGTTAACAAGGATTCAGTTTCATATACCCAAATTCAGTCTAAGGATTCAGTTTCCACAGATTCTAAATATATGGATCTCTCTGCATTCAGCACGTAACTAATTCAATCAAACTTTGTACTTATGATTTAATCACTGAACCACTCCTGATCCATCAGCATTTAACGGAAGATCAATCAGAGGTAGAGCTGCCAAGTGGCTTACCTTGGGTTCGGTGGGTGGTGTATTCAGTAGAATCAACTGTGCCTTCTCCCCATGAACCCCACCGCTGTGTCTTTACTGCAGGAAGAGTGACTTTTGGTCTCCCTGGAGTTCACTGGGAGCTGCTGGTTCTGGCCCAGATGGTTGGATATCTTGCTGGTTCCTCACTTTGGAAAAAGTTTGACACAAAGAAAAAATGCTGTTTAAGTTGCCAAGTGACAATGGACATGTGCGTCAATGTTGCAAAAAATTGAAATCTTTCACAATTCCGCACACAAATGAGGAAAAAACATGTATTGCTACGAGGAAGATCAGCTGCGACCATTAAGTGGTTAGGCAAGTCTTGATGGGTTGAGTCAAAACACATTTCATCTTCTGGGAAGAGGACACTATTGTGGAAGAAAACATAAAGAGGACTGATTAGCCAATCAGATACAGATTTGGAGTAATGTAAACGAGCTATGTTACATTTTCCAAACCAGATTAATGAAACTGCATAGAGAGAGAAGTAGATGTGTGCAATACTGCATATTTTTGTATGCATCAAAGTAGGAAGGCCACAATGACTTTATAGAAACATAACCAGTGTTTGTATGACTTATGTAAACAGAATTTAAAGTTTGACTGAATGTGCTTTTCTTCCAAGTAAGCGTATATATTTTAAAGGGGCATTGACAAAAACAGTTATGGTGTATGAAAAGTCAAATTTGATGTTTGTGTGCTGCATATGTCACATGCCGAGTTTGTGTTGGAGTTCAAATCAGTAAAATATTGCAAAAGAAATAAACTTTTTAGTGTATGGAACAAGAGAATGCTTTGCTGTAGCCTTAAGCATTTGCACAATTTCCCCATTGAAAACATCAAGGAAGACGTATGTCAGTACAAAGTATACTGTCAGCACCATTTGTACACAAAAAGCTCTCCATATTGTTGCTCCATTTTGCCCTTTAATTGGTATTTGCCCGACGACATTTCAAAACACATTTGACTGTCATATCATTAACATCCACTCGGTTTCCTTCTGTTTGTGTATGCAATTTGCATTTGATTTCTACCAGTCAAGCTATAATTTACACAGGGCCACGTCCGGTGTGAGCGTGTGTGGCAGAACGCCAAGCAATGAGTCAGGACATTATAATGACTGGGCGGCATTGTGAGGGAAAAAAAATGGTTTTTGTACCTTCATCCTTGTCAAAACAGCTCCATTGTGTCTTTCCTCTGAAGATGAAAGTTGGCAGACTAAGAAAAGAAGCCATACAGCAGCTTTGTGTCCTTTTCTGTCCATTCTTCACCTGTTTTTTGTGTATTAGCTGCCCTAACAATGGAGGTGAAAAAGCAATCATTACAGCCATCTGAAGTGGAGGGAGTGGAGCCTTCATCTCTGGCATGTTTGTTTCCAGAGTTATGAAGTAGCGTTTCATTCCAGGGGGAAAAAAACTATTAAAGTTAAATATGGTCCCCTTTAGAAAAAATGTCTCAAACTATTTACCAAAAGTAATTGCCATACAATTTTGGTTCAACTTTACATGGCAAAATCCACTAAATAGATTTTCTGACAACATGAAGTTGAATCTCCAAGTACAATTTTCAGCGTTCCATTTTTGCCCATAATATCCTAAGTACCCCAAATTTAAGTGCACTTAGGATACTGTCTGACCCCCACAAAATTTGAATAAAGGGACTCAAAACTGATATTGAAAGTTTTGGAGTGGCCTAATCAAAGTCCAGATTTAAAATTAAAACTTATAAAGGAGAGTGGACCACTTGATAACATCAAGTGAGGCACAACAAAATATGTTTTAGGGGTGATTGTTTTTTTTAAATGGTAGGAAAAAGTCAAACCACAAAAGTCTACTGGGAGAATACAAACTATTTTACAGCATTGCAGAGAAAACAGTGGTGTGAGGGGATAAACACAGAACAAGTAGAGGGGAAAATATAGATGCAAGACTCTACGAGCAAGAGAGCAATGAATGAATGAAGGATGACTTGAGAGGAGAGACTGCAAGGAAGTTTGGGTCATTCTTCCACTTCTGTGGTAAGCATGTCATTTCCTTCTGGCTTGTGCTGCTGATGGCAACAGACCACCCTCATTCTACCCCTCCCCAAAAGCCTACAGCCACATCTACCAGCCTTGTGCATTTATCCAAACAGACAAATGCTCTCCTCCTTCTATTAATCTCTCTTTCTTCCCATGTTAGTGCAGGGGTACCCCTCGAGACTGATTACTGTGGTCTGCACATGCAAACACGTCATTTTCTGAATGTGTGGAAGCACAATACGCCGCCCCACACTCTCCTACTTTTCTTATTTGTTTCCCTCCCTCGCTTTGTGGCAGACATTTGCTGTAATAAAGTAAATGAGGTTGGGAAATGGCAAGACTCAAGGTGATATTTAAGCGAGCCACTCCCCAGAAACAAGAGAGTAGAGGGAGTGTCTGAATCAGATGTGCACGGGATTGTGTTTTATGGGAATTATCATTGTGGGCTGGGAGCTTATTACAGACCGCATAGGCCATCCTTAAAAACTTCAACTGCATGCAAAAGGAAAATAAAAGAACAGCAAAACAGATGCGCAAAAACAGCAGCATATTGCCTTAAAATGTATGCAACCAATTCTGCTTGCAAGAGGATCGGGTGCATTTATCAGGGGCAAACGGAAAAACTACAGGCATGTAACATCAGAAATCGACTGATCACATGGATAGAAGAAAAATATATGGAAAAAAAAAATCAGATCCATAGCATATGTTAATAAAATGTTATTGTCATCCAGTGGTCAAACAGAGCACTGGATCAAAACCTATGAATAGGAAAAAGTATATCAATATAACCTAGTCTAGCCTAAGCTATACAGATACATTTGTGACAAAAAGATTGTATTAAATTTAAAAAGTTGAACCTACAGAATAAATGCAGATAGAAAATTACCTCTTTAAATGTGTTTCAAGTGGTAATTTGGATTATTATGCTTTACAACAAGTCAAAATAAAAACATATGCTTCCCCAAAACATATACTTGAATATAACAGAAAAAACTTTGCAAGTTTAGTGAAGTTATGCCTTACACAATTTTGGGTAAAAATGCTGGTTTGGAAGTTGTCAAGTCACTGAAGCCCTCCACAAGGAAGATAAACTACAAAAAGGTCAACGCTATACAAGCTGGCTGCTCACAGTGTGGAACCTAAAGACATAAATGGAAGGAGTGGAAGAACTGAGTGGCAGAAATAAAGTTTAGGAGAATACGGTATACTGCAGAAAGACTGAAGAATTGAGAGGTTTGGCCTGAGAGTTTGGGAAGAGTTACAACACAGTGTCAAGAGCCATCACACACACATATCCAGGACATGAGCCACAACCGTTTGACTTCTTTTGTTGAGCCACTCCAGCATCAAAAATATCAGAATCTCCTTACTTAGGCAAAAGGGAAAAAATGTATGGATTGTGAGAAAGAAATGTTTTGACTGGACCATTTACCAACTGAAGGAAGAGTGGAGAGGCACAGAATCCAAGTTGCTTGTGGTCCAGTCTGATGTTTACATGATCCAATATGCTTCTAATAAGCAAATTTGACTTCCTGCACACATCATAGCAACAGGCTAATCATCTCAATAACATGCTGCGTTGATGCAGTAACTTTTTCAAAATGAGCCCCAACCTACTATTGTACTTTGCTTCATAATCTTCTTAAAGATAAAGTTTTACGTTTTTTCTTCCACTCAACTTTCTACAAATATGATTGAATACATACTTATTTTATTTGACTGCCAATAGAATAGCCATAATATTTCTGTAATAAATGTCATTGTGATTCATTAGCACACTCAGTTGATATATATCATTTATGCGTAAGAAATGAATATATGCATATATGATTTTCAGTTTTAGCAGCCATAAGAAAATACATCTACACAAGCGAACCAATACGTATAGAATCATTTTTAAAATTGTGTTATTAATAGTATAATTTTAGTCCAATTTAAAATCATCTACAACTCAATGTATATATTTTTTAAAATTGCTGAATTAAATCAATTAATTCAGGTATCCCAACATTAGGAAAATTGTCCATTTAAACTGATGCAATATTTTTTTAAAACAGCTGCTGTCCTTGTCTCTGTCCTTGCACTCGCTGCTAGCCATGAACTACCGCTATTCTAGCCGTTGTTTTATTTCAGCAGGCAGTTAAACAGGGAGACATAAACCAAAGCCACAGCCATCAGAATCTCCCGACTGAAAGGTCATCACCACCCTGCATTCAAACTAAGCTCCAGTTTATCAATTTGTGATACTTTTAGCTTACAGGGCCAGAGAGTGAAAAATGGATACTCTTTATTTAAACAAAAGAAATCACTTTCACATAATTTTGTTCTCGACCCAAGTCTACTGTGCAGCATGTTTTAGGTATATCCCTGCTGTCACGCACCAGACTTTTTTCTAAGACTGATTTACAGGCTTTTGCAGCACTTAATGGCTATGGGACAAAATACAACCATTTAAATCACATATACTGGAGTAGAGACACTTGCAAAACATATAAATTGGGCCTTAGAGTAACAGTTTGATATATCAGTAAATCCTGCTTTGCTGTAACTCCAAATCATTAAAGTTTGTAAATTACATGCAGGAACATTACCCAATCACAAACAATGGACATTGTTTTTATGTTATTTGGATAAAACAATTTTATGTTATGTTACGTTTACTTACAAAGTTTTTTTTTCAGTGTACCCATCATATTAAACTCTCGTTTTCTTCAAATTCTCTTCTTCATATTTCAGATATTCCAATAAAACATGTTCTATGGTTTCATCCATTCCACAAAGATCACATTTCCCTGTATTACGCTTTTGTATTTTAAAACATGCATAATTAAGTTCCATATGTCCAATATTCTTATAAATTTTTCCTTCTTCCAATTTCTTCTCCCAGTTCTTATTTCACCTACCACTTTTTGGATTTTATAAAACCCATTTTCCTTTAATTTCTTTCATCAGGTTTTGTTTAATGACATTCTTTCCTTCAGATTTGCTTGTTTTTGCTATGAACCTTATGGGATTTTTTTTCACCGTCTTTATTTGTGTCATCTACAACTGATGACACAGTCATAAATGACACAACTGTCATCTACAGTTGTGTTACTTCAAAATGTGCTGATACCCACACAAATATTACTGTTAAACCCATGTTTTGTATTAAAGTATACATTCCCAACAAAATATCAGGCCTACTATCTGCATGTTTGTTTTAAAGTCAATGATACACAACTTGAACCTAAACAAATAGTTTTTAATGGTTTCACTACTTAATTCTCGTATTATGTCGACTTTACAATTCTAATATTATGACTTTATTCTCGTAATATTACTCCACTTACGTTTTTCGTTGGCATAGCCCAACACTCTATCATACGTTTCTCACTTCTTTAAAAATATCTTATTGCATTTTCTTCACATTAAAAGTCATAAATTTTACCTCTCTTCCATACAGTGAAATCATCTCCAAAAAGCGAACATCCCATTTCGTAACCAATGTCTTTAAATGTAATATATATCCATGTTCATTCTTTTCAGTTCTCTACGGTCTGTTAGCACAGACACAACTGCACAGGTGGAGCTCATCAACCCAATCACGGCACTACGCCTTTCCAGATGGTGCATTCACTGCTTCAGGACATTTGAGTACCAAAACAACACAGATACACCACGCATAGTTTCCTCAACAAAACCAGTCCAGCTGCAGCATGCCACTATTATAAATAAAAATTATTTATTTATTTATTTTACATATTTGTCAAAACTGTCACCATGTCGTGGCAGTGCATGTGAGACAGATAACCTGTGAAAAGCTACCCCACCGCATCGTTGCTGGTCGAAAACGACCAAAGCCAGGAGGCGCATCCTAGCACTGTCAGTCAAATTACATGACGCTGACTCCGCCCACATGCGGAAGTAGAGCACATCGCAAGAAGCGGTGCTTAAAGCCTGAACGATCATTCTTGCACATCCACAGGTCGAGTATCTTATACCAACATGGTCATGTGTGACCCCTGGTGACACCGGTAAAGTCTATATAGCCATGTGAATATGACATATATATACTACAATCAATCAAGACCCACAGGTAGCTTAATAAGAGGTTCTTTCTTTACCCACTTGACCCTGAAGATACAGCAGTGACCCTTTCATTTCTTATCTGCTGTCACAAAAGCTTAATCTTGAATTTTCAGAGGGGTGCTGAGAGGTCAATTGTTGGATGTCTTCTGCTGCATGCCTCTTCAAAGGACTAGCCAGACTTTACACTCAGATAAATTAAGCTCATAGAATAACCTCAATAAAATTAAAAGTTGGTCAGTTCTTCATTTTGATTTATGCCATTGTAAATCAAAATTTAATTGGATAAAATTTACCATCACTGCAAACTGGCCTCACTATAACCATGTATATCACATCACTGAAGTGTCAGTATAGAGTATTGCTAATGTCTTCTGTGGATAATGGCTCTCACTGTGATGAGCCTTAAATGTAGCTTTGTAACCCTTTTTAGACCATCAGGCATAATATTAACTTTATTTCTCTTGTTTTCAGTTGTAGACCTGTCGCACAGGTTCTGCTTAGGTGACTGCTTGATTTTACAGATCTGTTTCTGATGAGCACTGGGTGTGGCCAGCAAACTAAACTTGATCAGGCTAATCCTTATTTACAACACTGTTGGTGTGCTTCTGCTTGCATGAAATAAAGAACCACAGCACAGCCAACCTGCAGCTCTTAGCATTCGGGCATAATTATGCATGAATCTTCTGGAATATGCCATTTGTAACAATTACACTGAGATTTGGATGACAGTGGATGGCACAATAATTAGACAACAGAAGAGAAAATAGGGAGTGAGACAGAATTGAGGCAGAAGACTTACAAACAGAGACTGGGTGGGTTGTGGGGGGGGGGGGGGGGGAGAGAGACAGAGGAGAAATCATTATTTGGCTTGTCCATCAGTGAAGCAGGCGGCCTGTGTGTTTTCTGGGCATGCAGCTTCCATCGCTCCCCCTCAAAGTCTTTTTCAATAATGTAAATGTCCCTCACTAGCAGGCCCGTCTCCTCCCTGCTCTTAATTGTTTTTGGCCTGTTATGCCTTTGCTCCCTCGTGACTATGTCAGTTGCCTGCTCCTGTTTACTTTGCTTGTGTCTCAATTGGTTCAGATAACTGCTTTGCATAGACGGTGCACGTGTTTGGGAGTACATGCCCTTTTTTTTTTTTTCCTTCTTACATATGTATATGAGAGTGCACATGTAAGCTGACAGGGAAAAAATATAAGTCATGACACAAACCTTAAAACCAGCAAGAGGCAGATCTGAGGACAACACCAGCAGCAGGAGACCAAAGTGAAATGAGACGACACGGAGGGGGGGGGGGGGGGGGGTGGGGGGAAAACCTTCCTCCTCAAAAACAAATCCCTTTTTAGTGGCCCTTCAAAAT
>NW_015112795.1:209127-215638 GCF_001443285.1 Poecilia latipinna | reverse complement strand
GGGGGGGGGGGGGGGGGGGGGGGGGGGGGGGGGGGTTGAGGAGAACAGCTTCATGCTACAGAAACAGTCTGCTTGTGCAGTGCCTTGCAAATATATTCATACTCTGGAACCATTTCATGATGGAAGACAAAGCTAGGTCCTGAAACAAAATGCAAAACTTTGAACTTCTCACAGAGGACTCCTTAATCCATCCACGACGGGCTGTGCCACAAGACCATTTATCAAAGAAACAGCCCGCAGGCGCACCATAAACAGGTGAAAGCAGGTGCTTTAGTCGGGTGTCGTGTCCACAGGGTTGTGTGCTGGGTTGTGTGTGTTTCTCCGGCCTTCCTCCACCTCAGGGTGTGACCGGCATGACGAAGCCTCCAGCGGACGTTCATCAGCCGCAATCAAGAAGCAGTATTTCAGAGGAGTGGGCTTCCTGAGGCAGATGCCAGATGGTCAAGTCAGTGCTTCTGGTAAAACTGTCTCACTGTTACCTAACTCTATGGTTAGAGAGTTTGGGGAAAACCTGAAAAAAAAAAGTAGAACTATTTCTAGTGTTTTTTTCTACAAAATAGTACTGTGGAGATAAAAATAAGAATGATGAGGGAAAACACCAAAGGGGAGTAAAGGTGATGGAATAACAGCTGGAATGTGAACAGGAATAGAGAAACCGACTCCAGAAGAAGGTAGTCTATTTGTTTGACTTATGTAGCACAACTGCCTCAAATAGCACACACACGCATAGAACCACTGCCGCACATCTGACAGACAGGCCTCCCAGTGGGTTGTTAGCAACACTTGCAGAAATACAGCTTCATTTCTGTTGACAGCCGGAGGAAAATAATTGGCCGATAACAACTCATCAGAATGCAGGCGATATGTATGATTTTCTCACCCAGTTGTATCAGAGACAATCAGAGCCGGTGTAAACAACAAAACGCAGCGATCGTCTCGTCCCTGTCAAGGCGGCGTCTGGAGTAAAGTTTGGATTTGCTTACGCCGACGTGGATTTTATAGATTTTTTTTTGTTTGTTTGTCTTGTGTCCTTTATTGCCAAAGTGACGGTTACATGAAGTAGCTCTGCCGTGCTGTCGGATATTTTATGCATGGGCCATATTTTATCACCAGGATACTAATGTCAAAGACATTTTCTGTGCAGAACTTTCAAATGTTTTGATCCAATGACACGAGTTTGACTCTTGCTTTTGTAGTTTTTTTTTTTTTTTTTTTTTTTTTTTTTTTTTTTTTTGTATATCAGCTGGTTATCAGAATAATCATCAGTAACTAAGAATCCAAATTTTGAAAATGTCTTGCAAGAATCCCAGAGAGTATCTGAAAACAGCAATTTAAAATCTTTATTTAAGATTTCTAATTAGATTCAGGGCTGGATCTGGACTTTGACTAGTCTATTCTACTTTATGCTTTGATTGCAGTGATTCCATTGCAGCTGGTATTGTATGTATGAAGGGTTGCTCAAGCATCCAAACAGCATGATGCTAGTACACGAATGTTTCATTGCATTAATTTTTCAGCAAATTTAACCATATGGCACAAATCCAACTTTCCACTTCACATCTATGCACTACTTCAGTGTTGGTCTGTTTGATAAAATAAAAATAATTTTGCAACAGTTATTTAGTTATAGTTTTATTACAATTGTAAAAAAGTAGTTTTGTGAAACTTTTTTTTTTTAAGTCCCTCTGGGGAATCTTGCTAATGCAACAAAGCATATGATTTTATCATTTTCTCAATGCATTGGCCTGTGTCCCTATTAAACAAATCTCAGTGACTTCCATCTTGAAATTGCAAGAGCTGGTTGCTGCTCCTGCCAATCTCGCTCACGACTGGACATGGAACTGCATTCAAATGTGCCAACCAATTAACCGGGACCCCATGAGCTTTGAGCCAAGCCCAGTCGTAGACAGATAGGTCTGAAATGTTACCCTTGCTACACTTTCTGGAATTGTGCAATAAAATGTTTTATGTGGTTACATCCCCTCTTAAAGAAAGCAGCATCTCCCATATTGGGGGGCAGGAACTCCACCCGCCTGAATCCTTCTTATAAGTGAATGACCCACGTGCAGCACCAACCTAAAATAAAATCCCGTCCCCACAGGAACGCGGTTTAAATGTTTAATTTATGTCTCTCCGCTTCACAATCAGATTCCAGGTTTTACAGTCGTTGTGGGGCCCTTTAAAAACGAAATGCCCTTTTCTACTTAAGGCGACACATTTGCATTGTTTCAGACTAATTACACAGAATCTATTATCTGCAAAGATGAGAATCGGATGGAATAAAGGTGTTTGGTGTTTTAACTTGCATTGACACCACTGTATGCATTATTTGTCTGCATTAAGCATTTTACATCAACCAGTGGATTCTGCCTTGGTGTAATTAGCAGGACCACAAGATAATAGCGAAGACCGTTGGCAGCTGAAATCTCTCACCAATTAGTTCTATAGTGTTCCTCCTCCCACTCATTCATTCGCATTTTGTTTTTCTTGTTTTGTTGTTTTTTCTCTGTCACTTCATTGTAGAATGGTGTTCTCCTGCTTCTGTACCGAAGAAGAGCACCACGGTTTGTCATACAGTCTGAACCAGCTCTCAGAAGCTTTTCTGCTAGATCTGTGTTTAACTTCCATCTTTAAAAGTTGGAACATGGACAGGGTCTTAAAGTTAAGTCATATTTACCCAACAGAATATGGTGATGTCATATAAACAGACACAGCACCGTGAGTTGGTATTTACTCCCATACAGATTTTGTTTCTTTTTGTCTGACCTACAGGAGGATAAGTTTTAATATGAAACAAAAATTGCCGCCATAAATAGAAGCTGTTTTCAAATGACACTTTCCTTTCGTAAGGTAAAAAAAAAAAAAAAAAAAGCTATCTAAAGCAACTTTAAGCAATACCTCTAAATCTGATTGTGCCACAATTGGTGGCAACAACTCCAAATAAATTATGAGGAAATTTAATTTGCTTAACTCGATTGTCTTAATGGAATTTAACTCTGTTGTTTTGAGTCAAATCACTCAAGTTAGCTGCATATAACCCCTAAATTCAACCCAACTACCCCTTTCTCTTGCAACACCCCCACGAAATACTGATAGCAACGGAGTCCTGAACACCATCAGCAATTGTAAAAATCGGGTCCACCTTTCAACGGCCTGGATGAAAGCCATGCTGCTATTCCATAGTCTGAGCTCCATCAGTCAGTCAAAGCCAATATAAAACCTATAACCCTGCAGACTTGGTTAACAATTCTCTCATTATGTTTAATAAAAATGATCCTCAGTATCTTTCTTTTTATAACATTCTCGGCTGGCAGGTGGCGTTGTTATGGTTACGAGCAGATTATGGCCCAGTGCTTGACTATAGTTAAGCCCAGTGCTAGAGTTTGCAATTTCCCTTTTTTTTTTTTTTTTTTTTTTTAAAAAATTCCTATTGGAGCTGACCGAAGAGAGCAAAACCGCAACATATTTTGGTTACAAAAACACATTAGTTTATATCCCTTCGTTTATACATTAGAATACTGTCACAAGATGGGGGAGTAAATCCGTTGATTGAAGAAAAGACTACAGAAAAGAACAGCAGTGTCTGCCTCAATGCTTATGATGCAACAAACTAGCAGCCCTCATCTGTCAGCGACATTAAAAGCAGCAAGATGTATTTGCAGATGATGCATTAGGAGAGATTTATCCAGCACCTGCGGCGTTGTGCCGTCTCAACAAGTCGGTGCTTCTTTGTGTGTCCGTAACGACACCTGTGGCACTTATTGATTCTGGACTGGAGCATCGCGTCCAGCGGCGGTCATCTCTCCAGTATCAGCAGCCTTCCAACAGCGGTAAGCAGCACCCGACTTGCTTTTCTTCACGTAATGTAGCCGTAGGCCCACGGTTTTGTATGTACAGACTGTCAGGTTGCCTCTCGCTTCTTTGTCTGACGGTACCGTGTCGCCTGCCCTCTCGCCGAGCTCATTTTCCCCTTCAATCTGTGTGAAGGCCATCTTCAGAGGCAGCAGAAAGACAGACTGGAGGGTTAGAAATGAAAGAGAGAAAAAGGGGGAGATTTCCTCTTTAAGTAGTGGGCACTGAAACAAAAATATACAAAAAAAATACACCTCAGGTTTGATATTTGTTACATGAAACAAACAGAGTTTTGACTCTAAAATAGATAAATGCTTTCATATTCGGCAAGCGTTGGGCCTCCATACAACATAAGAGGGGAGATTTTATTTTCTGATTAATGCTCTGTCTTCCTTTACAAAAGCTGTCAAATCCAGTGCTGCAGTGGATTAGGGATGGCATAGATCAGAGATGCATCACGGCAGACCAGAGCAAATAAACAAATTGGGAAGAAAAGCCTGGCACAAAAGTCTTGCCAGGAACTATTTATCAAAATTTCCTAAAGCCTGCTGTGTTTGACCTACAAAACGGCTTTTACCACTTTTTTTTTTTTTTTTTTTTTTTTGCAGAGAATACCTTATAGATGCAAGCTGACACTTCTGGTGTATGCCCTTGGAGGAATTATTGCTCTGTGCAGACTCCCTGACTTTTACCAACTCGTCACTAGTAGCTATTATCTTGTGTTACGGTGCCATTGTCCCCGCTCTAAGCCGTGGATAACTTCCAGCATAACTGACCTCTGTTCTGAGGTTACATATTTTACTTTCCCCCCCGTACGCCGGCTTCCCGTCACGTCTCCTCGCCGCACACCGAGGGTTACCTAGGTGGACATTTGTTACCATGGCAGCAAGAGGCCATTCTTTGACTGTTTTATTACTCGTTGAGGGTGAACAGCACTCTATATCAGGCCCCCGTGTCCCTGAGTGTGTGACTGGTCAATGCGATCTCTTCACCCTGGTGTTATGGGAAGGTGAGTAAGTGTGAAATTTATGCTTTGTTATTGTCAGCATCTCTGCCAGTATATTTCAGCTTTATGGGGATACTTTGAACAGATTTGCCAAAGATGTGAATTTCAATCTGTGGGTGCAAAAAAAAAAAACCCCAGTGTTCTGCCTTGCTCCTCAGTTGTTTATTTAAAGATAATTTTCTATATCAAGTGAAAAAAAACGTCCAAAACAACATGGATGTTTGCAACTAATCATCCCTAAATGGCTGAACAAAATGAAGGTTTTGACCTAGTTAAAATGACTTCATTGTAGCCATCAAGGGCCATTCAACTACTAAGTGTAGGAAAAAAATTACCTTTTCACATTGAGGTCTAGATAGTGTTTTTTTCATCAATAAATATAATTCTAATTTAAAAACGGCATTGATTTTTGCAAGATGTTAATGTGGGATAATATGAAACGCATACGTGTGACAACATTCTGTGAGGGGGAGAATGTTTTTTCACAAAATGTGTGCGAATAGATATTTCTATTCTCTAATTCAGAAAAAAAAAACCAACATATATCTTACTAGAAAGCCATGTTCACTTCTCTTTCCTATTTTGAGGAAGAACTCATCCTATGCATCATGTCATTTTGGTACCAGTGGGAATTATGAAGTCCAAAAATACTTCAGTTACATTTATTTAGTAGTGCCACTAACTGGGTTTCTTCCTTCAGATGGGACAACATCCTAGTTTGCTGTACATGTAACGTTTAGAAGAGATCTTAATTTTTCCCACTAAAACATTTGATTAAAAACAAATCTAAATTCACATACACCTCTCCATGTTCCCCCATAAACCTTATAGCCAATGGCTGTTTTCCACTCTGCCACACAGCAAAAACCAGCCCACAAATCCTTTGAGGAACATGTCAAAGAGTTCAAGGTGTTGACTTGGCCTCTGAATTCCCGAGATCTCCTTTCGATCGATATGTGGGATGAGCTGGAAAAACAAGTCATATCCTCAGAGGCCCCACCTTGCAGCTTACAGGACTTAAAGGATCTGCTGCTAACGTGTTGGTATGTGATTCCAAAGGACAGATACAGAAGTCGCATCGAGTCTAAGCCTCAATGGGTCAGAACTTTTCTCCAGGTAAGGGGCCGATGGGGCTGAGGGGCTTCAACTTTTCTCTACCTGTATAGAATATGAGAAAAGGAATTTACTAGGATTCTCTTTCCAAACTTTGGTCTTTGAATTCATCAAGTTTCGAACATATTCAGTGGAAGAAAATACACCAATCGGGGGGCTCTGGGTTTGCCGTCTCAAACGTTTCAGGCAGACTTTGAAAATAAACACACCAGCCAGCAACCCGTGCCGCGCGATGATGGCGCTCACAAATCTAAATGAAATGTCTCGTTGCGAAGACGGCCGTGGGCGCTGGCCACTCAGTCGGAGTAAACACCGCTCTGAAATTGCTTGGAATTGGTACAGTTCAGTGTGTGGAATCATTACAGCGGCATGACATAGCCATGAAGCGCTTTTGGTGTTTGTGTTCCCAATTTCATTAAGCCTGGGTGAACTCTCTTTGTTTCTTTGACAGCCTTTACAGGTTTTTTTTTTTTTTTTTTTTTTTTTTTTTCCCCTTTTTTTTTTTTTGGTTTTTTTGGGGGGGCGGGACAGGTTTCCCCG
>NW_015112795.1:150673-206066 GCF_001443285.1 Poecilia latipinna | reverse complement strand
TTCCCAATTTCTTAAAACCTGGGTGAACTCTTTTTTTTTTTTTGGAACCCTTTTCAGTTTTTTTTTTTTTTTTTTTTTTTTTTTTTTTACTCCATCTTTCTTATTTGGTTTCTCTGGTGAGGCTGGACAGGCTTCCCCTGGAGACACGTCTTCGATTCTGTGGACTTAAAAAACGATTCATAACAAGAGCGCACTGATGCAACGCTTTCTCAGTCAGCACCTGAGTACAAAATCCTGTCAAAATGCTTTACTGAAGACGTTGTATGATTCCGCAGGAGCGTGCATACGAGCCCGCTCTAATAGAAAAATGAGGATGCCAATGAGAAGCTAAAATAATTGGTCTAGGGGGGAAAGTGTCAGAGGAAACAGCTTGGTGATGATAAAAGGCAGAGATGCATGAATCAAAATAACATTTGGGACATGAAAGTGGTCTGACCCTCAAAGTGAAACTCTCTGTGTGTAAGCTGTCTGGCTATTCTTTGGAGAAGGAAAAAAAAAAACAACCTTCCAAGTGCTTGCAAACATTTCAAATTACAGAACATGCAGCTTTTAAATAACGCAACTCCTGTGGGTTCCAGGTAATTGAAGACGTTTGAGTTCTGTTCTCTTAATTCGCTCTCCAACCAGGAGATTAGTGGTGTTTTTGTGGCAATTCTCAGAAAAAAATACTCTGGCTCAACTTTTATATAAATGGACTTTCTTAAGTAGTTCCAATTTGACAAATATTCAATGAATAGTTTACTTCTTTTATTGTCTGACTAACCTCGTCTGAAATTGGAAATTTTGTTACTAAGTTGTCAAATTACCTTATTTGAACTGTGAATTATTTCTTCATTTATTTGAGGGTGAATTATTTAATGCCTAAATTCCACTCTAAAAATTCTACGCATACTGCTAGATCAATTTTTAGAGCCTCATCAACCCAGCCCCCCTGGGTTCTTGGACATTTCGTCTGGGGGTTTTTGGCTGTTATTTTAGCACATTTTCAACTTTCTGAGTTCAAATGCAATAATATTTAGACATCATGTGGGTTTGGGGTGACTTAATAGTTCACATGTATTTATTTTTTCCATCTTCTAGTTTATGTGCATTTTAAGCTAAATACATCAATCCGTGTCACATTTTTGTCCTATCATTCCACCCAAAATAAATGTTTTTGCTAAAATATTCATAAGTGAAATATGGTAGAAAACCACACAACCTGTCTTAGGGTGTTCTAACATTTTTACATAACTGCATTTTTATTCAAATTCATGACCCTGCATGGATAAGTTGCTATAGACAACAGATGATGGATTTATATCGGATTGATGAGGTTACACATGGTGTCTTCTGTATTGCTTCGTATTGTCAACAGTGATAATAAAGAAATGTGCCTTATTGTTCCAATAATTCTGGAGTGGACTGCAGATTGCAATGGTGAAAATTTTTTTTTTTTTTTTTTTTTTTTTTAAACTTGCTTTCTTTAGAAATGGGGAATCTCTTTGAAACTCTCCAATTAGACAGCACAGCTTTGGAACTTGGAATAAACATGCAGTCCGAGAGATGCCAAAGTTTTTTTTTTCCCAACCCTTCGGCAGTTGTGCAGCAAATTAAACCAGTGGTGAGAAATTGAATTCATGCTTTCATGGCATGGACAACTTGAGGGACCCGTGATGCGTCGAAGCTGCTTTTTTTTTTAGGGTAATAAGTTGAGCTTTCATAGATTTGATTCTCAGTGAGAAAATGTTTGCTTTTTATGAAGTAATCGTATGATTTGCAATTGTTCTAGTCTTGTTAGGGACACGACAATGTTAAGATGAAGGAAGACCAACCAGAAGTTTGCCAGGTCAAGAAGAATCGGTCGATTTGCATCGGTTTTGAGGACGTGAAAGCAGCGTTGACTGTCTCTTCTGATTGTAAGACAAGAAAACCCTATCCATGAATACGAAAAACAAAACAAAAAAACTTCGAAAACATCCAACGTCTGAAATAGGAAGGGTAGAAGAGCCACCTGTGGAAACAAAAGAAACGGGGAAAAAAAGCTTGTTATGTTTGTGCTTTTTCTTTTATTTTAAAAGTTCTACAACACAACATGATGACAGAGGGTAAGCTAAGAAAGGGCGAGAGAGAAAAAGGCACAGTGGTACAGTTACGAAATGAAACCCGACAGACACAGACATATTGCCGCTTCTTAGCCGGGGCTCATTATGGAAGACAGCGCTCTATTCACTGCTCTGCCCTCATTTTCTTCAGCTGCCTCTCCGCGTGTCATTTCCTGTTTTCATCATCACCTTTTCCCCGTTGCTCCCAATGCTGTCCAACCCCATTTGTTGACGAGGATTTCTGTCAATTTTTACCTCCTGTTTCGCGCTCCTCCTTTGAAGGTTAATACAGCACTGGCTCATGCTTGAAAAGTAAAGCTGCCCCCTAAGAGCCGCGTCTGCTCCTCTAACGCTAAATGACTAGAATGTTTTGGCAGGAGAGAAAAACTTTAACAATTCTTTCTAATCTTCCTTTGCCACTGTGGGCGTCGCTTTAAAGTCCTGTATCCTCGCCTTGCCTCACGATTGTGAAAGAGAGGAGAAAACCTCATTTAAAGAAAAGTAGTGCAATCAAGAATGACCTTAGCAGAAGCACACAGAGGAGCAGATGTGAAATAACCTCTTTTGGAATTTACTAGATGTGGAGGGGGAAAAAAAAAAAAGAAATACGGCAGACCTCAGTAAGGTCTTCACTAGACATTATTTTCTGGTTCAGTGGGAGATGAAGGGACGTGAAAGCTGAGCTGCATGCAAACTGTCTGTGGATTGCGTGCGCTTAAAATTGGCATGAGGGCAAAGGCCAGAGTGCTGCACAGGCTGCAAGTGCCCTCGCAGGACAAAAGGTCAGCACATGAATGGTAAATAAAGAAAAAGCATCAGAAAGACTGCTCCCATTATTTCCAGCATCTACTTTTCTACCTTACACAGTTATTTTATTGCCCTGCACAGACCTGGTGTCTATTTTTTTCCTGTTGTTTAACATTCTGTTTATCATTTATAAACTCATAGAAGTATTTTAAAGTCTATTCTAAGAGCTACAGGGAGTTTAAATACTCCCCGTGACTCTCCTTATGTGACTCTGAAGGTTCAGGTCTGAGTTCTTCACCACAACCAGAGTTTGGGCCTGATTGCTAATTTCTCGTTGTAATATTATCGTGAAAAGTAAAATTAGAAAGACATACCAAAGGATAGGAGTCTAACCACGCTCTATGCCATACTCGGCCACAATTAAAAAAGAAAATAAATGTGATTTGCTTTTAAATTCATAGATGTAAAATTTTAATTTTTTTCTTGTTAAAATCTCACAGTTGAAACCAGACAGAAAACGCCCTCATAAGTTGTCTGTCAATCATTTCCCTGGGAAGCTTCTGACCTGTCTACGGTGAATTGCTAGTAGAACCTGAAGCTACGTTGCCTCCAAACCTTTACAACTACTCTCAATTAAAGAGAAAAGAAAGAAAGAAAATACTCTTTTCTTACTTCCAGACAATCATTTTCCACCCGGAAGCCGAACAGGTGGCAGATAGCTCCCGGGAGACGGGGTGACAACAAGGCAAACAAATGTTCAGCCAACTTGAGCGATAGAGACCGACTGGCAAATAAATATGCTTGGGCTTGATTTCCATGATCAATGAATGGATTCAGGCAGAAATCTGCCATGTAGGAGATTTAAACCCCCGGTGTGCAGAACTGTTTTTTCCTCCACTTAAAAGAGTAATAGCTGTAACCATGCGTCATCCTCACCCAATATCTCTGTCCCTCTCCCGATATTGCCATCCCCTTGGGAGACAATTGTGTTGGGGAGCCATGTTTACTTTCTGTGAAAATACTTCCCAAGTCTGGCTACATTAGCTCTGCACAGGCTCATTTGCAAAACATATGAGACAAGCAACCTGTTCCCATCTTTTGGCAGTCTGTGCTCAAGTTGTAAACACTGAGTAAAATATGCAATAATTAGAGGAGCAGCAGTAGTAGTGAGTTTTCTAAATATGTGTGGCAGATTATGCTTGTTTATTATCAAGGGCACATCTTATCTTTGAGAGTGAGAGAATGACAAGAGAGAAATGTTAACAAGTCACCTAGGAAAACTGGAAATGTATTAAAAAATGAAATCAATATGCTCAGGAGTTGAGCTAATATGGGACGTGGCAAACCTGATTGTGATTTTAATCAACAACCAGGGACGGCTTCTACAGGAAGACATTTTTACAACCCAGAAAAACCTTCAATTGGTCAAATTATTTACTTTCCCAAACTACTGACGACAGAAAAGATGGCTAAAGGGTTACCTGGTGTTTGTTTCTGCAAATGTAGAGAACTAAATATCTGGGTGCCTAAATTAATTGACTTGCATATCTTTTTACCAGGAAATTGAAAACACAAAACAGAGAGTAGACAGTCCAGGGAAAGTGTCTGGATTGGCCTTTACACCCAAGTTTGACATCCATCCATCCATCCATCCATTTTCTGTACACCCTTGTCCCTAGTGGGGTCGGGAGGGTTGTATCTCCTTCTAACGTTTCAGGCGAGAGGCGGGGGCGCCCTTGACAGGTCACCCTGGTCTGTCGCGCCAAGTTTGACATGTATGCATTTAAATTTAAGCATCCACACAGTAAATATTTATTTGATATTATGCACATTTTAAGTGCAGAACCTTTATGCCTTGCAACGCTTCTTGTATGTTCCATCTGTCTTTAGAAAACGTGATACAACTTTGATGTGTCCGGAGGGTAATATATTTATGAAGGTAATTGTTTAAGTATATCAGCTGCTCCACATAACAGCAGCAGCAACAACAATAATAGTAGTAGTAGTGACGGCTGTAGTAGTGTAGCCTTCTTGTTTATATTGTTTAAAGCTTTCTCTTAAGCAGCCTCTCAAGCCCATTTGGCTGACCTCTTAAGTCATTGTCAATTTAGTCACTACTGATGCTTGCTTTGGCTTCAAGCTCGAGAGCGAGTGCACTCTCAGTCCACTCGAGCCGAGGTTCGTTGCATGAATGTGGAATGACGAGGCATAATGTTGAGAAGACTGAAGAGGGCGGCTCTTGTGCTTTACTTTTTCTGAAGATGTTACATCGTTTATGTCACAAGTGTGGCCTATAAGAGGAAATCACACCATCTGCTATCTTTTTCTGGTCCGTGCCCTGCAACGCCGCTGCTGTGCAGAGCTCACTCATGACTTTTTTGGTAAAGCACTTGGACAAGAGATGTGACACATTTATCACATTTACATGATGGAGTGCTGGTGTGCAGCCCACGTTTGACCCATTGTAACATTTCAGTGAAACTCCAGCCGACCACATGCAACATTGTTTCTTTCTCTGCCTTCCGAGACTCTCAAGACATGATGCTTGTGTCCAAAAAAAGCAAGCCAAGTCACTCGAATTGACTGCTCCAAAGACCTTTTAAGACAAAGTGATGAATGCAAGGTTGTTGTGTCAATTGGCAGCCAATTCCGATGCATGGCCTTTAAGCTTCTTGGCATTGTACAGCAGATGGATATCTGCTGGCACGGACAGGCATCAAGATAGCTGTGGATTAAGGAGTGATGACCTGTGCAGAACAGACAAGTTGGGTACAAGATGGGATGTGATTAGCCAGTGGCCAGATCGTTTGACTGACAAAAGACCTGATAATACCTGATTGCATCACTGAGCCTAAGCCAAGAACGTTGCACCAAGTGCTAAAGAAACCGGACTTTGGGATATGGTGAAATTCCCTACATGTGCTATAGGAACACTAAACCTTGTGCTAATTTGCTTCATAAGAAGTAATTTCTTTATTAACATAATATTAGAGTATTTGGGCCTCAAGAGATTCCAAAAAACAGTGTGACCTTGAAAAAGCACAGATATGTATGCTCTTCAATGACATTGCAGATCTGACATTCTGATGCAAAATCCAGAAGTTTGCTCCAGTCTTTGAAACTCTGGAGATTATGACAGTGTTACTTTCCATAGCTAAAGTGTTTTACTTATTTGGTTTTCTTAAATTTCAAAACAACATGTAGTATTATACTAACATTTCACAAATCATCGCTAAACAGGTCAAACTTTCCTGTTTTAAAAACATAAAGCAATTTTGGTATTGAAAACAAAAATAAAAAAAGGCATTTAAACTGCAAAAAATAGTCCATAAGAACTATCAGTGTTGATGCAGAACAACAACCCCTTTTTTTTTTTTGAGAAATACTCTTTTGTTGTAACTACCTTCATTTTTGTAATGAACATTGTATTTAACGCTGTTCTCATTCATACATGTTTTTAGAAATTAATCTTTTTCACAGACCCCCTGCATTGAGCATGTTTAATTTTGGAGTTTGTTTTTTTTTTTTTTCTCTCTCTCTCTACGATCCTCATTTCAACTCACTCCAATGTCATGAATTAAATATCTCCCCCAATGTAATGTCTAAATCTGAATTAATGACGCTTAATTAGACAATTACACTTTTATTCTGTTTTGCTCTCAAGCAATCAAGATATAATTAGGAATACCAGGCAAATTACGAATCAAATTGATGGAAATCTTTGAAGTATCTAAAGATTATATTTATAGTATGTTATCTTATAATCAGCAACCAAAGGAAAAAGTAAAAAACGTCTGACTGATCTTTTATTAGAAGACTTTTAATTTCTCCCTAATGTTAAAAAAATGCTCATAAGGCTCATATGCACAGGCACGCTATTTAACGCAACAGCAAATTTGGTTGTGACTCAGCAAATTTTAATGGCAAGTCATAATAAGTTGTCCTTTCATCACTGCAATAAATTTATCTTTGAGGTTATTGATTTTCCAAATGAGATATTTTGCATTTTGAGAGAAAATCGTCTTCTCCGTGTTTATCTCCCAAATCTTAGACCTGTTCCAATTGCTTCTCGTATATCTTGTTTACTCCATTCGCATTTGTTTACCCCATCTTACCCTGTTCATTTTCTCTCCGCTTTACCCACTCAGTTCATTTCCCGACCAACTAAACACAAGCCGCGGTTTTCGAATTGTTAATTTACGGATGTTTGCAGAGTCTCCAGCCTCAGACAGGACTGACTTTGTGATAATACACTGTTTGATATAAGCCCTGAAACTTTCCATTTGTTTGAGTAGCTGGACGTTAGGAGTTATAATATTTTCACACTAAACCCACAACTTTGGAGCGAGTCTCAAGATGTTTCATTAAACAGCTTACTGAATATGCAACCCAACTTTGTCCAACTTTATCTTAACCAGAAATACAAAGAAATGCAGCAAAGTAATGGCAAAGCACAGTACATATTGTTAACCATTATAAATACATATTAATGGAAAGTTTGGCGGAAGGACAAAGTGGGGTAGAAAATGTTGCATGAGCAGTTGTGGTCCATGCGAAGCACAGTTAGTTCAAGAATTTGGAGACGAGTGTCGAGGCTTGGAATGGTAATGCTAGAGGTGGGCAGATCGATCCAAAAAATGTCAATATCGATACTGTATCAGTATCGGATTGATACAAGATCTATATTTTAGTTTCAGAAATGTCTTTTTTTACATCATTGTTTCTCAACTCTATGTCTTAGATTTTGTTTTCATCACAATTGATCATTTTTGGCACACATAAAATAAAAAACAAAGACATGATACACAACAACAAAAAATTTAAAATCAAATAAAAATTGTTCCTGTTTATTATGTTAGTTTTATTAGAGCACTTTGTAGTTACCTGTGAGCTCTTTTTTTTCCCAAATTCTGTCCAAAGATTTAACAAAATAGCTCAAAGGTCACCTAAAGGTCAGAAATTTAATGATGTCTCAAACGTAAACAATAACAGTATTGCATTGGTATTGGCGATACTGGCCCTGTGTTTACTTTAAATTGGATTGATGGCAAAATATGCAATACTGCAAACCTCCCAGTGAGTTTTTGAGCACTTCAAGGTGCATCTAGGACAGTGGTTCTTAACCTGGGTTCGATAGAACCCCAGGGGTTCGGTGAGTCGGTCTTAGGGGTTCGGCAGAGCCTCTGCCGCAGAGATAAAGACACACTGTGTAAAGTCGTGATGACGCCCCGCTTTGTCATCACTTGCTGCAAGGATCACGTTACATTGCTTAGCCAATCAGTGCTGCGGAGCACTGATTGAAGGAGTTCCACTCTCAGCATGGATTTGAACTTGTGTCTTTAATTACTTCAGTAAAGCTCACAGTTTTTTACCAAATTCTATAGTCTAAATCTGTTCCTTAGTAACATCTTTTCGGGGTTGGTACTGCCTCTAGTGGCGTGGGGGAGGTAATACAACTAATATAATTACATTAATAAATCAGAATACCGCACATTATTTTCTGTGTTGGGGGGTTCGGTACCTCAAAAAAGGTTAAGAACCACTGATCTAGGACAAGGAATACAATTGTTGCATTTCCTGTTTTAAGCCACTCTTTACCTACTGAACTGTGGTCCTCTTTTCAGATGATAATAAATCTCTTATTTTATTTGGAAATCTAAGAACCACAATCTAGAACTAAGAGTTTAGATGCACAGCATCCAAGCGGCTTGATATACAGGCAGCAGACCTAACTGCAATCTAAGACTGATATCAATGCACGCTGATTAATGTGGCCTTCGCCGAAGGAAAACAAGGAATGCCAATCCAAATCTAATAATCTCCTGGAGGGCTACGACGAAATGTGTTTGGATCCGTGCAAGTTAAAACTAATCAATAGGAATTTTGAAAGAATCAAAAGGTGGAGGAAAAGGTCGAAGCATCTCAAGAACAAATTGATTTCCAGGCGCCACTGAAAAATTGAGGTTAGTATCGAGAGGCGGCGATGTCAGATGCGAGGCACAACTCATGGGATTAACACCTAACATTCCTTCCTCAAGCAAATTACACTGATTGCACTCTGTCCAGTATGCAGTCACCAATGGCAGAAATAGCCTTCCTTCCCTCTTGTACAATCAACTGCGCATGTAGCACGTTAACATGTGCCATCACACCCCAGGAAGCCTGCTTTAAATTTTAATACAGTGAGACAATCTGTGGCTAGTTGGAAATCTCTTTCCTTACGTTCACTTTGTCACTGTCAGACAAGGAGAAAACTTGTGATTGCAAAGGGCTCCTAGAGGGCCACTTTGTTTTCTTTGACACAGAGAAAGTCATTCATCACAAGGCTTAAGAGTTACCCAGTAAAAAACACACAACCAAATACATCTTCACCTGGCAACATCCCGTTTGCCGTCTTATAATTCCCCTGCACTCCCAGGCCCTCGCCTGCTCTCCAGTTTCTCATCCGCTCCTTCATCCGTGGTTTTACCTCCCGACTAATTTGGCAAATAATCTGATATTTCGACATAATTAGCTTAAAAAATGACTCAAGAGCTGGATTGCACTTAAAAGCAATTTAGCTCGCTTAGCTTCAATTATTTCCGCCGGTCGAGATGTTCAAGTTGTTCCACTCGAAAAATGCTGGAGTGTGTACAGAAAGGAAGTCTAATTCAGGTCCGTTTACCTGCTTCACCCCTCAGGGACATCTGCAGCATCTTCAATTCCACCAAAACACACGGCGATGCCGTAACTCTCGTCGGGCTAATACGCTTCCTCAAAGTGTCAGGAGGATACGTTTTGCAATGAAGATCTGTAAAATGTCTTGAAATACAGCCGTCGTTGGTTGGAGTACCACGATTTCTCAATGAAAAGTGTAGAAACAGCTAGGCTATACTGTGATTACATCTGTTTGAAGAATTTTAACTTCGAGATAGAATTAAAGCATTTCTCCAATTTATGACTTCCTGTGTAGATGTGATGAAAAACATTCACATATCTTTTAACCACTTTGGAAAGTGGGAAAGATTTAAAAAAAAAGGAAATTTCAGTGAGGTAAGTATGCTAATCTTTGTAAGTCTGGAATTGCCTACGAGAAATATTTTGGACACAACTTCACAAAGATTTGATCCACACAGATATCATCTCCAAAATGAGAGTTTTATGACCTCGTCAATCGTTTCCTCAAAAAGGGTTTTGAATGAATTTGGCAGTTTCTCTTACACGACTGAATTATTTACAAATTAGGAGTTTTGAAATATTCAATGATTATTAAAAAATTGTTTATGCTAGATTCTGAGGCTGTTATATATAGACGTTTTGATTATTTTTGAAACCTTGCAAAACTTCCCCTGTCATGAGCAAGCAATTTTTTTTTCTTGCTCTAAAGATCACTTTTTTAAAAACAGCGCAAAATTACTTGAAGTAAATTTGAAAGTAGGAAAAAGGAATATTGCACATGACTTTTTGAGAAAAAAACAATCAAAGCAAACAACCAGTTGTTAAAGTTGCACGGCTACAATCTGTATCACAACACCGAGAGTCGTTGCGAAACACTACATCCACGACTTTCAGTCAGACATTGGCACATCTAATCACACCTCGTGCGTTTTTGACGGCTGAAGTGGAGAAAATGAAAATTTTCTGCATAATTAATCCCAGTGATGAAACAATAATGAAGCTCCAAATTGCGGGGGAAAGCGCCGCACGCGCAGAAACCTACAGAAAAGACGCAGCTGCGGACGTGTGTGCTGGAAGCGAGCGCTGGCATAGATAAGGCAGCTCGAATCTGCAGTCGAATGAGTTGCCGTCGACTGAATACTCGCTGATTGACATTTAAAACCCTGACACAAACAAAATCCTCTCTGTTTCTTAATTATTGCATTTTTTTTCTTCCTTTAGGCCCTCTGTGGATAAAGTCTATTGCTTTTACTTCTTCTAAATCTATACATAATTGATCGTCATGGATTAAATTATTTATTCTTATCAGGACATAAATATTGCATGGCTGACATGACGGATGAATTGCTATCAAATTCAGCCCTCTGTATCTTTGGACTTTAGTGAGCTCTTGGCCATGGCTAATTGCATATTGACTGGGGGTTAAGCCAAATGTTTGTCTAGCTGTGAATGTGACAGAATGACTGCAGAGTTTCTGCCTGATAAGGGGCAATTCTCAGTATGTTGTCTATACTCCAATTCCAGCTGGAATAAAACAACAACAAAAAAAAAGCATTGAAACTCAATCAGCACTGATCTGTGGACTGGCACTGGAAATCATTGTGTGTGTGTCAGAGCCCAGCTTAACGTCAGCTGATAGCCCCGGGTTCTCAGACAACAAGGAGGGAAACAGTAACACAACACCAAGGGAGAACAATTCAGTTAGTTAGCTCTTTTTTTATTCCCCAACGGAATAAAATGCTTCGTTTTCTTGTTTGCATAAAACAACAATAAAAAATATTAAAATGTCCAAATCAGAACAAACTACAATCGTCNAAGAGGGCCAACATCCATAAAATCCAGTGAGGACGGCGAATCCTGCGCTCCGTCCAGCCTATAGTCACAGCCCCAGCGCCACCGCCTCCTGTGGTCGTTCCAGCCACTCTAGTTGCTCCGCGTAAAGCGCCGCCCGCTGGCGTCTGACCAGGGCAGAGTTCCCCCTCTGCCCGCTGACGGTCCGACACGTCGTTCCCACTGATTGTATCCTCTGCTGTCAACCACTGGCTCGTTCGGGGTCGCAGTCCTCCGTCACGAACCTTCCTGGATTCCCCTTTTTCTTCACTTCTCAACGCGAAGTCCTCTGCCTTTTAAAAGCCACAGCCAGCGTCTTGCAGGTTCCAGGTATGCTGCCTACAGGCACGCCCACCCCGCGCAGGTGACTGGAATCAGCTATTAATTCTCGGAGTCCACATTGAAAAAAAAAAAACAAAACATGCAGCGAAAACACTCAACAAAAACCACACTTAAAAAGCAAAAACAAATTTCCACTGTGTGACATGTGCAGGCGACTGTCCGCCCATTCCTGGCGAACGCGGCTGCGCTGCAGGCCTGCGAAATGAAAGCCCCCGAAAAAAAGCAATCCAAGAAAAACTAATGAAGACCTCAGCGGGAAATTAAATGTGTGGAGTCGTCCAATCACTCATGTAACCCAGCTGAGGTGCCCTTAGGAGACGTGTTTGGGGCCCCCGCTGCCTCACCGGAGGAAGGAGGAAAGTGGTCGCAGACTCCGGTGAGGGAATCAATTTGGGATCCTTTCTTCAGAAGTGTTGCGTGCAGATGAAACAAAATGGAGAGACGTTGACAAGTTGAAATTTAAGAGGAGGATGTTTAAGCATATACTTAAACATCTCTCGCTAATGGAGTGAAGATCAAGAGCGACATGGCTGTGTTTCATTGATATGTCTTCAGTAAAAAGTAAAAATGAAAATGGAATCTGGAGGACTTAAATAATTTGAGGAGTAGCTGTAGGTGTAGCTGCTGAAAGCAGCTTTTTCTCTTCTCGTCTTTGGGGTGATGAGGTAAAACCCAAAGGAACATGACTGCTCCCCTGCTCTCACAGCAGATACCAGAGAATCCGTTACCCAATTTGAAGCTTGACACGTTCCATGACGGCTCAAGGATTTCATGCATTTCCCAAATCCGAGCAAAGACAAAGAAGAGCAAAGTGAATATAACCACGTTTTTTGTTTTTAGACGGATTTGACTCCATCTGTCCCCCTAGGCTAAAGCAATTTTGAAAGGTTTTATATTGATGTTTACCAGTTTTAAAGTTTTAGAAGCTAAGCGGTAAAAAAAAATAAAAAAAAATCTTGAAGCATTTCTTTCTTCCATCTGGAGTAGGAGAGTCTCTTTGTAGAGAACTGGTCTCAGAGTCCCGGTTAGCATCAGTTTGGGATCTCTCTGATGCCTGGTACAGGCATTATCATTTCTGAAAGCTTTTTCTATTAGTTTTGCCAGAATTTTGTCTGTTTGGTTCAGCTTACAAAGAATAGACAACGGGGACAAAAAGAGTCCACATGGAGTCCACAGAAACGGTAACCCAGGAAATAAATATATATCCTTGCCTTCTTTATACCTTGCATAATAAAACCTTGAGTTTTCAGCTTCTATTTGTAATCACTGCGAAGGGAAATGAAATCGGTTTCTGTTTATTGTAATGGCAGCATCCCTATTGTCAGTGTTTTTTCCGACAAAACGGCATTCCTCTACTTAAATTCTGTTTTTAATCGATTCAGTAATATCCCAGTGCCGTGAACTTTTTTTTTTTCTATGCAGTGGATATATTTTCTGATTTTTGGGGGACTTTGGAATCCCGTCAGACTGTCTGCAGGATTAATTCCCACTAACACAGACTTGCTTGTTCATGCTGCCAGACGAAGGGAACCTGATTAAAAAAAGTCAGGACCTGGCAACCGGCATCAGTCTCTGTGTGAAGTTACTATGTTTGGTGGATGCTATGGGGCAAAGTGTGCTCAGCCAAGATACAGACATTACACTCATTTTCAGAGGGCGGGTTGCCATTTACAGTCACGTCTGCCTGCCAGTGCTCAAGACGGCAAAGATAAGGGGGAAAATGTTCCAGTAGCCATGCAGGGGTCCGCCGCTTTGATTTTTAGATTCTGCCGAGTGATGCCGATGAAATGTTTCTCCCTCGGGCACACGCGAGGCAGATCACACCAGTGACAGCAAAGGAGCTTGCTCCATTTTTTTTTTTTTCTTTTTACACGTCAAGTAGTCGATGTATATTTTGTATGCGGTAGAAAACTGTCACATCCATTCGTCTTCTTCACCTAATCTGGGATAATATAACACGAGTCAGCTTTTGAGAAGTTTTCCAACCCCGGCAATGATTATGCTCAAAAAAAAAAAAAAATGGAACTTTGTTTGGGCCAGTTTAGATGCACAAATGTGTCCCCATTGTTTTAAATATTACATGTTGTACATTATCAATTCAGTCGTACCCTTTTGTTTTCTCCAGGAACATAATCATAGTCATCATAACGCCATTACCGTCCATTGTCTCCCTCTCGGAGTACCATCTATAAATGGTCATTTTCTTTGATGGCACCCCAGTAAATAGCTCTGATGCTAATAAAGATGTTTCATAAGGTTGCGTTTTAGTTGAATAGCTTTTTTTTTTTTTTTTTTCCTGATCTGTGATTTTTATTAGAGTCCAGTTTGCAGAATTACCAACGCAGCCCTCTGAGTGCTCCTCTGGCGGCTGCTTACAAAAGACAGATGAGAGTAAGAGCAGGGGAACGACAACAATGCCTGAATGTTTCGGCTTTACATCTGAAACCTGACACTCACACTGGGAATACAATGCTTTTTTTTTTTTGAAGAAAATGTTTTTATATGTTTTTGTAAAAATGTTGAGTTTTGGCTGTTTATGTTTGCAACATCAGACTACCTAGCTGAATGTACCGATTGCTCAAACAATAAGTAGTTTTTGGAAGACTCTTGGGGGAGAAGTTAAAGAAATCTTTGAGTCCAAAGATGAGGTAATATGGCCAGGAAGTAAGAAAATGTTCTGTAAAAGAACCTCAAAATCCCAAAACTATTATTTTTATTCCACCAAGAATATCGTTTCTGATTGAAAAATGGACATCCATCTCTCAAACTATGATCAAACAGTGTAAAAAGAAGAATCGACTTTTGTTTAAATGACATTCCAAACTTTCTTACACCCTTCTCAATAATTCATTAAAAAAAATCACTGATGACATCAATTTTTTTCTTTTTAACGCTGGGAGGTATAATAAATTTTCCATTCACATTGTGGCATTTTATACCACAATCAAGTAACTTTAAGTTGCTATAAAAATGCTGCATCTATCAAAAACAATGTAAAAGAAATGAGACTTTTGCATTACATCCGTCTCTCATACCTTGAGATTGGCCTCTCTCTTTGAGAACCTCCTTATCAGACTCTCCCGTTTCAGCAAGTCATCGCATCAATGCTTCTCCATTTTATATATTTCCCTTTGAAATATAAATTTTCAACTGCTAAACATCGTTCTCTGTTGTTGACTAAACAGTTAGCAGACCTCTGTGGGAACGCTCCTTGTTGCTAAATAGTCTGTTTCCTTGAGAAGCTGACAGTGCAACTCAGGTCGCAGGTGTAAACACTGATGATAACAAAGAGTGGGAGTTTAAAGTCCTTCTGCTTTCTGAGACAAGAGCATCGATACGAGGTGTTAATGAAGAGGGGAAAAAAAACACAGCAGATCTTGTTTTAAGGGGAAATAGAGTAATTTAAAGATATTTATTTATCACAAACTGAAATTCTTACCAGCCCAGCGCTGCACTCAAGTATCATTTTTTTAAAATTGTTTTACAAGCCCAGTTTTTGATAGTATCCAAAAAACTACACAATACGCGTAAATGTGTATGCAATGTGAAAGATCCAAATATCTAGATGAATGATGTTTATAGGTAAAGAAAAGAAAAAACCCCGCAGCAGTTGATGCCTGTCACCCATATCAGTTACCCAGACAGCTACATGTTTTTACTCTATCTGCAGTTGTCAAGGTTTCTGCCAAATAGTTGTGTTTAAAGAAAAAAAACGCAATTGAAGTATAATAAAAAGGGGGGGGGGAAGCTTGTGACAAGCAGAATTACAGTGCCGCGGCATGCAGTGAAAGAATTTGTCTTTTGCTGAAGCTTTCATTGTGCACCTGAGAAAACTAAAAAAAAAAAAATAATCCGTGTCATTTTGTTGGAATTTTTTCTTTGCTATGACCTAAAGGATAGTCATTACATTGTTAGGCGTTTTAGACTGTCAGTTTAGTTTTTTAGGCTTTTAATTACCTATTTAAACCTTTTTTTTTTCTTTTTTTTTGACAGATGGACTTATTACCACATACAAATGTTATTCAAAGTGGGTGCAAAATTTTGAGTTTAATGTGGATTTTCTCCACAAACAAAGCAGAGAGGGAGACAAATGAAGAACCTTATAGAAGCACGAAGCGCTTTGGAAACATTAACAAATTTTAAGTGAAGAAATTCAAGCATATTCAAGGACTTAAAGCACCAATTCAAATTAAAATTAGTCTTGTAATAATGACTGATTGCTTTATTTTTTTGTGAATTAAAAGAAACGTTTTAAATGTATCACAATGAATCATTTTTGGACAAAAAAAAAAAAAAATCCCAACTCTAATCAGCCTAAACAGGATGAACAGTAGATTCCTCCCTCTCAGGGACACACTGTTTCCTGTCAAAAGGAAAAGAACACAAAAATAACTTTCAATAATTTAAGTTGGTTCATTCTGCAAAGATACACAGGAAAACTTTTAAGGAGACCTATATATATTTGATGGCGTGCTGTTTTAACCTCAACCCTGCCTAAATTTGTAGTGGTAAAATTGATCTACCATGACGTAGTGAGAATCTGATAAAGAACCAAAGAACCCCCCCCCCCCCCCCCAAAACACACTTGACCGAGTTCATGTGTAGCTTTTCACTTCTTGGTTGCGTTGCCGTTGGGTAACAGAGGCCAAACAACGCAAACATCGACTGATGCCAGGAAGAAAATCAAAATAAAAAACTTTACTTACTTAGATTTTTGGTCAATTTGTACGTATTGTTTTGCACTTTTGTGACTTTTAGCTATCTATCGCAACTTGTTTTGTTTCCTAATGTAAAAAAAAAAAAAAGAGAATTTAGGCAGACATTTTTTTTTATTTAATCATGGATAATGATTTGTCATAAATCACAAAAGTCTACAAGCTCAAACAGAGATTAGAGTCAGCCTTTAATTCAAACATGGTGAGGCAGAAAACCAGTTTTGACCACGTTTTTAAAGTCTTGCTCTTGTTTAAGCCTCAGGTTGGCTGGACTCACAAAATCTGCTACTTTTCCCAAAGACCGAGACGACAGCTAGAGCACAAGAGTGAAACTTTTGGCTGCACTCAAAAGGCATCCAATAAAGAAATTTTTTTTTTTTCTTTGAAAATTGCAAACCTGCCCACCTGAGCCCCTACATAGTGAACATAAGAAAATGATAGGAATGGGCGAACAAGAGGGAGAAGCTGTTTCCAGTGCAGCTCTGCCAGCTGGGGAGACCGAGACCATCTTACAATGACAACACCTGCTGGAATACAGTTGCTGCAAGGCAAGTCGGTGACAGAAGAGTCGAAAAGATGAAACTGTACCCATGTTTTTTCCAGCTATACCAAAGTGTACCTTCCTTTTTGCTGAGTCATTCTTTTCTGCAAAACTCTGCTGTAGTTCGGGGTCAAATGTTGGAAGATAATCTTTGTTTAAGAGTTTGGAGAACTGACTCAAAGTTGTTTTTTCTTGTGCATAATCGACTTTTATTTTCTTCTCCTAAATCAAAAGCTCTCGCATTGTTCATTCTCCACAGTCAATCGATCTCTGCAAGTGTTCGCGTTTTCTAATAATGAGTAGACTTTGGCGAGGTTTGCTTTTGATCTCTTTCAAAACGCTGATCTTTCCAGAGAGATAAGAGAGAGTACAAATATGCACCACACTCCCTACATCTAACAGTAAGGCATTTGATCTGCAAAGCAGTAAACCACTGCTTATCGCTCAAACTATAAAAAAATACACATCAAAACATTTGTCAAATCGACATAAGTTTATCTTGGCCATTGTGCACATTTTTGCCAAAGAAAGCGGGGGCTTGTGCATGCTAGCTCCGCGTTGCTATCAGAGTTTTAGGCGAGGCTTAAAGCGAAATGTGCCGAGAAAACGGGCAAACGTCTAAAAATATGCTGATTTTTGCTTCTAGGACTCAGTCGAGGAGAGGCCCTCATGCATAATTCAGACAGTCACTGCTACCCTGACAATGAACGTTTATGTAAACCCAAAGTGAGATAATGTGGCGGAAAAAAAAAAAAAAAAAGAAAGGCAAATGCTAATTCACCTCGCTAACAATATGAAGATGACGATTTGCATACTGAACCGCTGTTTCAAAGGTTAAAGAGGGAGAGAAGTGGAATTAAACAGAAAATGCTCTCTTGATAGGAAGATAAACTTTGTGAAGAGAGCAGAGTGGTGTCATTCCTCCTGTGAGGAAAGGTCACCAAAGAAAGAGTTCTGAATAGATGTAATTAACTCTTGAAGGCTTTTTTTTTTTTTTTTTTTAGCAACGGCTCGGCCTCGGAGGGTTTCCGGTCCCGGCAGAGATGAAAAATTTCATCCGCCGCGTCTGACGACAGCTGCCATGTTTACCGTCATGTTGCGATGAAGTCAGTGAAAACAAATAACCGTGTGCTCCCGAATGCAGCTGGGAGGGACTGCTTTAGCGAGGACTAGAACCGGGGCGTGTGCCTGCAGTTGCAGCAAAACACGGGGAGCGACGGCAGACGGCGAGAGGTGAAAGCTTTCCAAGTCAGCAGATCGCGACAAAAAATTGAAAATATTCAACTTTTGCCATCTTTCGTTGCTCTTTCGTCGAAAATTTACACGCACAAATTACGACCGTCGCCTCATCGCAATATAAAAACCTGGAACATGAGAATCTTCAGACATGTTACGTTTGAGACAATACAATTTCATATATATATATATCTTTTTAAACGTGCATATGGTGGCAGTTTTTGACACTTCAAGCTTGCAAAGTTAGGCGTAGTGATTAATTGTGATGAATCACAACTGATTACATTATGTAACTGATCGGCAGCACTGTGTGCATATATACATATATACATATATATGTATATATGTGTGTGTACATACACATATATATATATATATATATATATATATATATATATATATATATATATATATATATATATATATATATAGCTATATATATTATATGGTTTTCTCATGGCTATCTCTTCCATCTCTTTCTAACTGCTGGCAGTTGAGGAGTGTAAAATTACTTTTTTTTTTTTTAAAGAAAGCATCTGGATGTCAGCGAGTAAGTACTACTCAATGCATTTACATGAGGTACAAAATGACTCCATTAAGCAAATGTATTTCAGTATCTTCTAAAAGGGAAAAAAAAAAAAAGGAAAACTTTTTCTCTAGCGGTTTTAATAGGCACTTGGGCTGCGAAGCCAATTACATGATGAACATCGCACAAGCTGGCACCTGCCTGACTGCAAATACCACAAGTGGCGTAATGGCTGAGAGCTGGAGACCGAGGAGAGGATGGAGATGGAGCATCTGCTACCTCACTTTGTGCTTTCTGTGAAACTAGGATGTACATGTTTCACACATTTAGCTTAGTGGTGCCTTCTTAGGAAGATGACTGGCTAAAATCGGACACCTCTGTTGTTTTAGATGGACAAGAGCGACGCATTTATTAGTAAAGCCTGAACTCTACGCTTACAGTGCTGTGAATTATTGTGTTGCTTAGTTAATTTTCATTGCATCCGCCTTTCTATTCTACTTTAGTTCAGTCCTTTCTCAATGATTCTAGTTTATGTATTCCTTGTGTCTAGCTCCCCTCCCTCGCCCCTGTGCCATTCACTCTCTCTCTCTCCCCTCACACCTGCAACCTGTTAGCTAATCAGCCCAGGTCTTTTGTTCCAGTAGTCACCCTCTCGGTATTTAAACTCCTTTCCTGCTCACACTCCCTGCTGGTTTCTCCTGTGAAATCCTACTTGATTAACTTCTCTGTTGTTCCTGGTTCCTATTGTTTTTGTTCTGATCTGGCTCCCTGTGTTCTCCTTGGTGTTTGTTGTAAGTTTTTGTTTTACTATTCTTTATTGAGTCTTCAAAACCATTTCGGGTCCAACGCAAACACCAATGATGACAGGCTTAGAATATGACATTATATTATTGAGCAATGCTAACCCAACTAACAACTGAAGGAAATAATGACAAAAAAAACAAAAAAAAAACTTATATAATGATGCAGGACAAACAAAAAATATTTAAGTATGGCCATTTACCTCTACCGCAAAACAAAAAAGAAAAAAAACAATGGAATAGTAGATGACCTTTAAGGACACCCTGTTACATCTTGTGAAAAGCTAAAAGAGCAACTCAGAAAACAAAACCGCTATTCATTGCATTAGAAGACGATGATCACTGGCTACTTTGCAGCTTCATGGCTCAGAAAGCTTGCCGAAATTGATAAAACCATGAAATTTGCTCCTCAGCCAAAAAAAAATCTCTGAATGAGAATATCCAGCTTTCAGTTAATGATCTTAAGCCCAAGGCTTACTGGGGCTTTGCTGCAGGGCAATGATCCGAAGCGCATCAGCAAGTCTGTCTCCCAGTGGTTCAAGACAAACAAAATAAAGGTTGTTTTCATGGCCTAATCAAAGCCTGGATGTAAACCTGATTCAGATGCGGTGTCAAAGCTGTTGGTAAATCTAAATTCCTCCACTGTGATGGTAAATGGTAACTGCTAGTCACAAAAACAGGTTTTGCTTTGATGGCGCTAAAAGAAATTAGTCGAAAGCTCATTTAGTTAGCTCTTTTTTTTCTAAATTAAAATGTATCTGATCTGAATCAAAAATGGAAGAAATCCTGAAAGTTTGTAAGACCTGTGTCTGTAAGAAGGACATCACAGTTTCGGATATCTAGCAAACACACACACACACACACACACACACACACACACACACACAGATGTATAGTCAATCTCCTCCCGTAGCCAACGGGAGGTAATCAAGCTCCTGATATGCTCTAACCAGATCCATTAAGGAGCTAATAAAGGCTCTGGATGAGTTAATTAATGACCCCCAAGAACATCATCTGCCTCCGGTGCTACTGCTCAGATGGCCGTCTCCAACTCTCACAGAGCCCAGCCCGAATCAAAACAAAAACAGCACCGGCTGGGCGTAGTTGGCATTGTTTGTCATCTTCTTTTCTGTCGTTGTGACAAATGACTGAAGCTCCGCTGATTGCAAGATGAGGCGTTTGTTTGTTGCCTATCTGTGCGCGCCACGGTGATTTGCTACCCCGCTCACTCCCTTGAAAACACAATTTCTCCAGAAGGCCTCACAGCAACAAAAACTTAATAATTGATGCTAATGTGGAAAAAAAATTGAGAGAGAGAGGAAGAGAGAGTGGGAGCAAATCAATTAATAGGACTTTGTGGGAGCTTATTGAGATGAAAACCGCTGTTGGTTTTCTGCTAGTCACTCGATTCTGTTATATACATTTGTAACCCTGCACATCTCTCTCTCTTTTTTTTTTTACCCTTTGGGAAATTTTGTAATTAAAATGATAAATGCAGAATTTAATTGTAACTTTAAAGACTTTTTTTTGTCTCTATCTCTCTCTCTCTCTCTCTCTCTCTCTCTCTCTCTCTCTCAATCTATTCCTAGAATTGGACTGCTGATGTAAATCGTCTGTTTCCAGCTCGACTTCCTGTGATTTTTAATCTAATTCAAGTTATTCTTCAGAGATTATTCATCAATATCCATAGATACAAAAGCACACAGATTAAAAGTCAACACATGGTGACACGTTTTGCCTCTGGTTCACAGCATCTTAATTTTTTAATTTGGGAAACTCCCTCTCCTCTCTTCCTGAAACTGTCTTGCAAAGAGTTACCCAGTCTTGTGCGAAATAAACCAAAACCCACTAACTTTTTTTCTTTTTCCTCCCCACTTAATCCCTCAGCCTCACTCTTTTTCTTGACATTTAGCAATGTGCAAGCTATGCAGACGGAGCTCGCTTGTTTACAGGGTCATTAACGTTTTCTTGGAGTCTCAGCATCCAACAAATGTGGTGATTATGGTCCACAGAGGGGCTTCTGGTTGGAGAGAAGCAATAAGGGGGTTCATTGCTGCCGCCGTCATCACAACGCGCTGGTGGCATTATAAAACTAACTGGCTGTCTTTCCACTTATTCATCAGCCTTTGCTTAGCAGACTCAGCCCTTACTCGAGCTTTGCAAACCCCCGTGGAAATTAATGAGAGTAATTAATTGGCATTTACTGTATCTGACGTGGCCGTGGAAACGCCTCGCCAGTCCGCAAGTGCAGCCGTCCTCAGTCAAGTGTCGTTAGTAGTCACTGGGATTGCCGAAACGCTGAAAGGGCCGCCGCCGCGTCTCAGCGTTTTCACACACACACGCACACACACGCACACACACGCATATATCTAGGGTATGCCATTGGGGAGATTTAAAAGGGTTGCAGAAAAATGAATTATGAAGGAGATTCGGAGTGTGAGGAGTGTAACGCATGTCTTTTTGGTCTACTTTGACACTTTACTGTAAATCAGAGAGAAGAGGAGTAAAAAAGACGAAGTCTTGCTTTCCAACGTACGCCGTTTATTTTGATAGAAAAGGCGATTTCACGTTCAGTGTTTCGTTCTTTATCACCAGGTAGATTCTGTAGTGCCTGGACATCATCTCAATGATCTGGCCTTCACCAGGTTCAGAAAACATTTAAACCCAATCAAAAGTACGCTGTTGCATTTGTCGTTATTTATGGAGCGGAGATTAGGCCAAAATTGAAAAGCTGCGCATAAAAATCTCGGTTGCGACGAATGATTCAGCAGCTTGGAGAACCAGCTTCAGTAGCAGTCGCTCTCAGTCATTTTCTATATTACATTATCAATCCATCATGTGGGGGTGAAAGAAATTTAGCCCACTCTTGTAAATAACTTTTTTTTTTCTTTTCTTAAAGAAACAGCGTGGGTGTACTTAGTTCTTCCACTCAGTGCCTTTCCCTTTTGGCTTTATTTTGAATGAAGAAATAATAGCGGCTTATAGTTACAAAAGCACAGTCGAACGCATGCTGCTTTGTAGTTCGGCTCAGTGTTGCATTTCTTCATCAGTGCTCGCCAGACCCGTAAATCTGAAGGTCACGCTGACAAATTAAACCCCTCATCACCGTTCCTTCTCAAGCTACTTATCAGAAATTTCAAAAGCTGCCATTTATTTATTTATTTATTTATTTTTCTCTCTCGCTTGAACATGTTATAGAAGTGCAACAAAAGAGATTGTCAGTGCTTATAATCTCTGGCAATAGGCCCAGCCACAGGGTTGTGATGTGCTGCTGCAGATATTCCATTGCAACTTCTTGAAGCGTCTGTTGCCAAGTCCCTTTATTGTTATTATCGCCGCGATAGAGCAGACAGCTGGCATTTATTTTCCTCTCTACTTTGTTTATCCCTCCTCTTTCTCTTCCCCCCTCCCCCTTTTTGTCTTTGTTTATCCGTTGCACTTGCGCGCAAACAAACCGCAGCCCTCACAAGCTCTTGAGATACGTCTCCATATGACGAGGTAACCTTGCAAGCACACAGACGCTGAGGCGAGTAGACGGTATGCAAATACAGACAGGGACTGAATTAATCAGCTGCCAGGAGGAAAATGTTAACAGTCCACTTACATTTGTTCAGGCTTCATCCTAACATTTCAAGCTTTATGTTTTTTGTTTTAAATCAGGACTTTAACTTTATGCATGCAGTGTGTTGAAGATACAGAGAATAGCAACATACAAACTCAAAAGCTTTTAAGATTTACTTCTATTAAACCCTTTTTTTTGTAAAGCTGCCTTATTTTTTTTTTAATTAACTTTTATCAGACAATGCTTTCCACCTCACGTCTCACTCTATAAGCCTTTAGAAATCATACTTTCTCAATGCCGTGCAGTTGGAGCCAAGGTTATTTAAACTACAGCGGTGTTATATAACCCATGACAGAAAATGGGTTTTGAGAGGATTATTGTCATCACACACAGTGACTAGTTTGATATGTAGCCCCTGAACTCGCTGGTTGTTTTTGTGAAGTTACAACCGCAGATGTCAAATTAGTTTATTGTGTTTTAATGTGGAAGACCAACACAAAAATGACCCACAAATGGGAAGAAGGTTTTCAAAGTATTTTACAAAGCAAAAGTTTGAGAAATGCGTGCTTTCATTTTGCTTCTCACAGCTTTGCACAACTAGAGACTGAAATTTCAGCCCGCTCAAAAAGATTTAATGAGGAGAATCGGTTAACATAAATTTTCATTTCTTAATTAGATCTAGATCTGGGATAGTTCATTGTAGAATATGATATTAAGTTAAATATTCGAGGTTTGTTGGACTGCTTCATGATGGATTTGATGCAGTATTATGGATGCATTATGTACTGGGAGAGTTTTGTTTTGTTAATGCCTAGTATTCACCAGTGAGATGAATAAAACCAGCACAGGAAGAGGGCCTGGCTGCATACCGCTGACACAATGGGAGGTATTGAAACGAAATAAAATCAAATAAAATGCTTGCAACAGATGAGTAAACGAAGAAGGATCTCCATTTGGTGGAAAACTGAAAGCTCCTGTGAGACGGGGAAACTTTCCTCAGCCTCTTATCCAAACAAACCCCGACTCCCTCACTACTCCTCCACTACAGACGGAGCTGGAATTATGCAAACCATTAAACCCTAAAAACCTGTGTTTGGAGCTGTCCTGTTGTTAAACCCATTCGCTTATTAAGCATAGTAAAGAATTAGGGTGTTACAACAACAAATGTTCTACTTATAGAAGCAGTTATTATTTTACAAAAGGAATAAAACAGTCGCTTTGTGCAGCGTCGTTAATTCTTCCTTGTAAGTGAACAGCAGAGTCTCTTTTTTTTTAAACTTTTACTCTGGCATAAAGACAATTGCATTGAAAACTAGCCTACATTTATATAGCGTTATTCCGAAAAATAAAATAAAAATCATATTGTTCTGCTTTTAAGTTATGCACTACTTCCTGTTGGTCTATCAGAGAAATTCCTATTGAAGTACATTAAAGATTTTAGTTGTAATCAGACAAAATGCAAAATAGTTTAAGGTGTGTGAATGCAGATATGAGGCCATTCATTAATACAGTTCCGTCTCGGGGTTCGAAAAGAGGTGAGGACATGTTATTAATAATGAAACTGTCACTGTTTATGTTTTGCACGGCGACGCATATTTGTCACAGACTCGGCAGGTTACGGCTGAATAATAAAATAGGTTGTAAACAGGAAGCATGTCTCTCCCTGCTATCCTTACTTAGTTTTATCAACAGAACTCAAGCTGAGTCCCACAGTATTTTGAAGGCACTGAATAATTCACAATTACATTAATAATACTTCCCATGTGCGCATTGTTGCTCTGTTATTGCGTAAGACCTCGCCCCCCCTCCCCCCCAGTAGTCACCCTAAATGATGCTGTTTACAATTTACCACTCATAAATATTCAGCAACCGCCATATCTAGCTAAATATCATTTATATCTTTGCATAAAGGAAATAATTTCCAAGGAGGAAATTGAAAGAGAAAACACTGGCCAGTATTCTTGCGCTGATAAGCCCCAGCGTGTCGTTTGTTCTGCCTACGATAGGAAATGAGCATGTGTTATTATAAAAGCTTTGGATACAGATGAGAGGGACCCTCTGTTGGCGTTTTTACCATTGAGCAACTTATCTTCAGTGCACACTCTCTTATTTTCGGTTTTCAGTTGTCGCGTCCGTGTTCTCGCAATACGAGTCGCGTACGTCGTCCTACACACAGAGGCTGCGACACAAACCAGCAGCGTTTTTTTTTTTTTTTTTTTTAAAGTAAGTTTCTCCTTTATTTCGGGAGAATATCAGAATATCATATTCGCTGTCAGACTAAAATGCGAAATGTCTTGTTTCTTCAAAGCGGCCCACAGCATTACAGATCCTTCACCGTACCTAAAATGATTTGCGAAAGTTTTCACCTAATTTTTTTGTTGCTGGAAATAAAAAGCTTAGACTCAGCTGACCAACATTTAGCAACTGTGGGGGAAAAAAAAACAACAAAAAACAGTGAGATTTCCAAAAAACTAAAACCTGAAGGCATGTTATACAAACTCCAGTCCGTAATGGCAACCGATATTTACATCCATCCCCAGTTCAACTTCTTAACCGTTGTGCATGCGAGGACTGAGGCAAATGATACAAGTTTTACGGGTGTGGGGTCGGTTGGACCCCATTTGTAAACACAAGGGTTAACTAAGATTAATGTCTCATGAATGAATTCAGCAGGCGTGAAAAGTTCTGTAGCGCAACTTTAAAAAAATTACATCAAAACAAACCAGAGGATTCTGTCATTAAAATCTGCTATTTGGGGATATTAGGTTTGCAGCTGCAGTGAACCAAACCAACATTTTGTTGCCTTTTTTTTTTCTTTTTTTTTTTTTTCTTAAACAGCAAATTAGGAAGTAGTGCACAGCTGAAATAGTGTCAGCCTGAATGCAAACATCACTGGAACTGAATAAATCCCAGCTGAAGTCCAAACGTCTACCTGCTGCATCCAGTTTGTCCAAACATGTCATGAAATACCCGCTGATGGGAGCTGCTCATGCTGCATTCAGGTGCAGCTGGGACACGGAGGTTGTCATAATGTCAAAACAACTTCAAAGGGAAGTGTTTTAAAATATGACCAAAGTCGTTATTTAAAATATTGTGAAGCACTGACAGTAGGGGTTATGTCACTGAATTATCGATCCAGATATTTACCATATCTGTTTCTATTACTCACTCATTGAAAAGATTCAAACAAAATCTCCACTCAAGTAAATTAGAATTAAAATAATTTTAGAAATGATAAAATGAATGATTTACTTCCGATTGAAGTACCAAAAAAAAACACATTTGTATTTATTTTTTTATTTTTAGTGATTGAAGTGTACCAAAATAATACTGTAACATGAATACTACCAAATCTGGACTTTTTGTGTGTGTGTGTGTGTGTGTGTGTGCGTGTGTGTCCTCTATTTACCTAAACTGATGGGCTGGGCAAAGAGAGCATTAATAAGAGAAGCAATCAAAAGGCCCCGTGATTACTCAGGTCGGAGGATCTGACAAAATGTATTTTCCTAAATAAATAAATACATTAAAATTGTGGTTGTAACAGGAGGAAGTATAATGTAATTTTGGAAACATTCCCCTGTTCATTTGCACAGGAACTGTATTTAATCCTCGCCAGAAACTGATTTACTGTTGACTTAGCCAGAGCCACACATTCGGGTGGCGGCAGAAAATGAAGCTTTTGAATGTAGAATCACACACGTACCTGAAAACAATGGATGGTTCTGAGGGGAGCTTAAGCAGTGCTTTACCAAGAGAAGCTTTCTTTGAAGAACGCACTTCAAAACACAACTCTGCACATGGTGGGATAACCTCTTGTTCCCATTCAAAGCTCATTGCACTTTGAGGTCTGTTAGGGAACGGGAACCAAAACAAGACTTAACACGGAATGGCACATTCAAGTCCAAATGCGCCGTAACAGGAGAGGCGGGAAACGGGAGCAGAAAGCAAGTGTAGTTCTGATCCGTGACAAGACTAAGGCGAGGAGTCAAAAAGGCAGAACTTTGAACTGAAAATAGAAATCTGATTGAGCGCATACAGCTTTAAAAAAAAAAAAAAACTACAGAAAGTATCTGAAATCTATCAGGTTTGATAATAAATTTAGTCTCAAGGTAATAGTTGATATTCAGTGTAAAGGAGGCATTTGGTCCCAATCAGAGAGAGATCTTATCACATAAGATAAAAGGTAAAACTTGCCTCACCATTTTAATGTACATGTTTTCTATACTTATCTTCACCTCAATTTCTCACATACAGAAAACAAAAATTTCCAAGTAGTTAAGTATTTCCTAGCCGTCCAAATTGGACACAGTATATCTATGTCACATTTATGCTCATGTTCATTATATTCCATTTAGAACTTAATTACGTCAAATGAATCAACGTGTAAACTACTCGACAAAATCATCAGAGTATGCATTTTCTCCGAACGAGAAGGCTTCGAAGGACATCAGTCGAGAATGTCATTACAAGCGTATATCCTGGAAAAAACTAAACTGTATGAAGGGAATAGTAGGTAGTTCACAAAAGAACAAGATGTATAATTTGCACATGATTACGTTTTCTATTCCTTTTTTTGAGAACAAGGTCCCCATTTTGGAGCTTGCAGCAGAATAAAAGAGTTCAAAGGCCGCTGTACGTTTCTGAATGTTGACTGGGGGACACTCTGCAATTAAGAAATTGCAGATGATAAATTAACATGACCTTGTTCCGGGGTATTAACATAAAGTGAGGAAAATATCCATGTCGGAGTAGGAACTTTGGTAAATACAAAATGTTACCACTGCAAAAAGTCCAAGTTGTACTGCTGAAGCAGTTTGTTGCACCAAATTATAGAGACATAAACAAAGGAAGGAATCAATTGGCAACATACTATTAGTTCAATGATGTGATTTATTAATGCCTTTCGTGTTTACTTGTAAAATAGACTAAGAATTAACAGAAATGTCATTAAGTAGTGGAGTCAGGGGTTTCTCACCAAACCTGTGAGGCATTAAATTCATAACACAGAATAATATAAGAACTTCATTTAGTGAACATGTTCTCTCTCACTGTTTCAAATTGCAAAATATCAATAAACAAGCTGGATATAAAATTATGTTTTCATTTCTAAGGCTGTCCAAACCGGCCTAGGCCAGTGTGAGACACAAATTAATCGACGGTGATGAACTAAATTAATTTCAGCAGCTACTTCCTGTCCTGACGTCTTAAATCAAAAGCAATTCCTTACTGTCAACTTGCATGACGACATGCAGTAGGTGAAAATATACCAAAAGGCAACATCTTATGGCCCGATTTAAAGAAACTCAAAATCACCTGAGAAACAAATTTACTAACCTGTGGCAGTCTGGAAACGTTTGGACCAGAACACAATGTTTTGCATCAGTACTATCATCTTAAACGTACAAACAAGTCCACTTCTAAATCATTGAAAAGGTTTTAGTCTGGATTTCAATGCGACCGAGAGGTTATGCTACAACCTTAAGCAAATCATTCATAATAGAAAATCCTCCAGTTTGGTTCAAAAGAGGGTCGACATTCTTTAGTAGCATCTAACATCTAAAATAAGGATCCAAACTACCAGGAGGAGTAAACTAGAATCATGCAAACAGCAACCAAATACAAAATTCTTTGTGATTTTACTTCTTGAAAGGCAAAATGTTTTGTTTTACTTTATTTACTGACTTGTTGTAACTTTGCAAATGACTGTCATGGACCAGAAATCAAATGTTAGCCACACTTTTAGAGTTTATCACAAAACAATCCCAAATAAATTGGACTGCAGTTTGTGGTTTTAGCATTAAACAATGTCTAAAAAGGTTGAAAGTGCACTAATATGTTTTTCAGAGCACTGTATAGGAAGCCACACAAACACATGGACACCCTGGAGCAAACGGCGCCTTCTTCGTGCCGGCGCCGATGTAGCACCGACTGACAAATGATAAGAGTTTTCCACCTTGGGAATATCTCCGCGGAGTCCTCAGTGGTGATGATTGAGAAGACACTCGGATTCCACAGACCTGCGCCGGCTTTGTTGTTTTCCTCCTGATTCATTACGCCACTAATCCCATAACAGGATGTACGTGCTCTGCTTACAGCCATTCAGATGCATAAAACGCTCTGAGTAAAGCCCTAAACTCGTCCGGCGGCTGCCTTAAGAGAGCAGCAAAGAGTGTAAGTCTTGCAAATGTATCCGATCCCGTTGGACTGTGGAATACGAAAACATACAGTGCAGTGAGATGAGCTGTGGGTTTGTGTGTGAAGATTGTGGCGTAATGAAAGGACAGAATTGGCGATTCAGTAGATAATGTTTGTGGTACTGTGAGTTCTTGGCTCCACTGATTCGGTGATAAGCCGGTTTTATTTGTCCGGCGTTCAACTCTGAGAAAGATCACCGCCCACAATCTTTTTTTTTTTTTTTTTGGGATCTGGTTTGAAGTGGGGGGGGGAATAAATGAGGAGCCCCTCATGCTCCATTACAGATGAACACTGGCCAAGAGTGGAAACCCCCCAGATTTACAGGGCAGCTCTTCGTCGAGTGTCTATAAATGAAAGCAGCGGGGTGAAAAACGTCCTCTTTTAAAATGCTGCTGCTTTAATGACATTGGACTTTTTCTAGACTGTTTTACTGCGTAGAGGTTATGTGACATTCATTGAGGGGCTTGCAGCCAAAATTAACGAAGAGTGATTTCAAAGAACCCCAACCTGACATGTTTTCTGTTATCAGAGCTGAGCCCTACATTTTTTTGGCAGTTAAATCATATATTAAAATCACACACTCAATGGCCTTTATATGGGTACACCTGTTTGATTAACACAAACACTGGGACCTGATTCACATGGCAGCAGCCCAATGCACTTAGGCATCTAAAATGTGCCTAAAAACCTTGCCAAAATTCAAATCAAGCTTCAGAAGGGAGATTTAATTGTCTGTGAATGTTTCTTCATCGTCGATGCATGTTTAATGTGGAATTCAAGTCTTGGCATCATTGTCAATCCTAAAGTTAGTAAAACTAAAGGAAGTTGGGAAGGATGTGGGAATCTTGGGAATCTTATTTACCCCAGCAGCCCACTTTGTGGGACCCTATTGATTGTTTTCTGTTCCAGCACCTTCATAATGGCGTTTCCTTCATTTGTGTCTGATATACCGCACAGGAAACACTCGCATGACTGATAGTTCGGGGCGTCGGCTAAATTGCGTTGTTATTTAGATTTCTCTCCAGTCCGCCGTGTTCATTAAGAGGACACATTACCTTTTTCCCCACTTCGCTGATGGAGGCCACATTTTCACTCTCAATAAAATTCTTCTTTGTTGTTTTCCCGCTGCTGCCAACTCTATTAACTTGCTGCGCAAACAGCATTTTTCAACGCAAAATGATTAATAGAGCGAGTGTCGACTTTCACTCACAATAATGAAAATTACCTTTGTGCGCATGCATACGGTTTTGTGATGAGGCAGATTTGTAAGAGAGACCAAAGCCATATAATCTGAAGAAATAATGAGCACTTCGGCCTTTGTGCAAGCAAACGGTTTACGACGTGAACCTACAGGTGTTTTATTCATCTGGACGCTGTAGTCTTATTAACGTCGCATAAGGAGTTTTTTTGGTTTTGCTAAACAAAACGGCCGTCTGTATCTGTGGATTTTAATTCGACCTCGGTTGAAAAAACAAAACATGGCTTTTGCCTATTTGTGTTGCATCAACATAGATGGAATCACTGGACTTAAGCCATAATAGTTAGCACTTCTGATTAATCAGTATTATCTGGATTCTAGTCATGTCAATCCGGCTGCTTTCGTTTTTTTCTTTCATTCAATGCTGTCTATTGCTAAGACTCTAGATTAAAACTCAAATCTATTCATTTACCTAAAGTTATTGAAGTTCCAATGAAATCACATGTATTGTTTTTTTTTTTTTTTTTTTGTTTTTTTTTTTTTTCATATTTTTGCAGAAACATACGTTCCAGGTTTTTCTGCCCAAGCGGCATCCGATAACGTATCTAAGAGGCTTTCATCCTCCAAAGTCTGGCATTACCACGTTTGCCTTAATGTAGTTTCTCTCATATCCTCGTGTCATTAGTTGAAGACTTAGTAATAAGCCGCGTGATATATCCCCCGTAGCCGCCGAACTTGGCATGCAAATGAGAAATGGCACTAGGGGTGGAGGTTCTGTGCGTCTGAATTTATCTGAACTGATCAGAAACACAATTATGCCTTGCTCGCTCATAATAAACCACAGTTAAGTGGGTTGGAGAATTCATTTATTTACATTAACTCTGTCGTCGTTTGACAGTAATAGATGCCTTTCATTAATGAATGAAGGATTTCGCCTGTCCCAGCTCTCTTGTTCTGGAGCCTTTTGAAGAAGAAGGGGGAGGCTGGTGAGGAGGGGGAGGAAAGGGAAAACAATTGATTAATGAAAACTTTTAGAGAGATTGTATTGAGCGATTTGGAGAACATTGCCAAGGAACAAATTACCAGTGGAAATTCAAACCCTGTTGCCTTTCTTTTTTTGCGCTTTGACTCATTCGACACCGACAACTAAACCCCCCTTGTTTTCATTGTTGATTTACCAACAGAAGCAGCATGAGGAAGAAAGACATTCCTTCTGGCGGTCTTAAGTTGAAAGTCATTTCCATGCCGGAAAATGAACTAAATGTATGATGCTTTGCAAAAGTGTTCCTTTTTTTTTTTTACACACTTTTTTTTTCTTTTTTTTTTACAATGATGCCAAACTTTTTGATATGTAAAAGCACATAATTGGTCGGTGGAAAGAAAAAAATAATCAAATAATCAGATAATCGGGTACGTTTGCACCTCACTTAAGGTGGGAGAATCTGTTGACAGGACAACCGTTGGTTCAGCACTAAACAAATCATGTCTGTGCAGAAGATTGAAAAGAGGAAACTGAACTACTTGGGCTCAATTCAAAATGATACATTGGACGTACGCAGTTCCAAAGGAACACATTTAGATTTAAAGTCGCAAACTGACAAAATGTTTACTTTTAGATTTACTTTTGCGATGCCAAAAACATCGGAAGCTGCGTCTTTCTGTGTGTTGAGGCGTTTTCCTCCCTTCTGGCCCGCTGTCACAGTCACACGCAGACCGATCCAGGCGCTCGGGCACACTGCCGCCGCGCAGGCTGCCCCCTAACTCGGCTCCAATCTCCGATTTGGATTAAAACATAATTGGGATTCATGAATCATTAATTCCCTCTTTCGCAGACAGGACACGCAACGGCCCGTCAACTTGATGCACTACCAGTCTTGTGTATTTATTAAAGGGCCTTTCAGGGCTGGACATGCACTGCACTCTACATATGGCTCCGGGAGAGCAGCTGCATGCAGCGAATCCATGCACCGAAATGGAAATACGCCTCGACATTGACTTATGAAATACTGCAATACTGGCTGAGCTAATGTACTGATTATTTATGGTGAAAAGCTCAAACATGGTGATTGATGTCTGATGTAATGGTTTCACTTGACTGGTAAATGGTAAAGAAGCCTCGGATACGACCAGAATATATATATTCTTTCTACCCTCGGATATATCTTCAAGAAAACCTTGAGTCTTCAGCTGTATTGCAGCCTAACGTTGAGCGGTGGGATGAAAAAAGGGGGTCCATTCCTTCCACTGTACATGTCTGGAGCAAAAACTGTTCATCTATCTCCTGGATTTCTTCCTCCCTCCCACTCCCATTTTGAATAAGATCTTGTAATTCCTAAAAGCATGGATTTCATAATTTCAAGGATCACAAATCTTTCTTAACCGTGAGTATCCCGCTGCCATTTGGGAAAAATTAACGACATAGCAAATGAGTACGAAGGCAACTCACCGCAATGCAATAAAGCCTGGTGCGAAAATGTAATATTTGCATAAAATTACAGGTAGCAGAATCTCTCACGGCCCTCGTACAACCGGACTGTGAAGACCATGAATACAAATTGTGTATTGTAGCATTTAGTGTCTCAAATGTTCTTTGCTTTTATGTCGCACTGTAACGCTTCATAGCAAGCAAATTTTAAAATAATAATAAAAAATAAATAACCAGGGCATCACTATAACACTATAATACTATTTTAAGGATGAGACAAGACTTCTCTCTCTTTGTCCGCTTCTTGTTTCTGATGAGGCACAGGCTGCCTTACCTAGTGAATTAAATTCAGTACATGCTGAAGGTAGGCCTGTGAAGAGCGCCATATCTATGTAAATACTGACTCACATGCCCTCGAGCGAGCACTGGCCTGACTTCAGTTCGTGAAGTAGGGCACTGGCGTCCTGGTGCGTGCAAAGCAAATGATGTATTGGATGTGCAATGACAACATGCTCAATGTAGATAACAAGGTTCCTTCAAGGTGGGTGCATCTGGGTGAGGAGAGGAGTGGAGATGGAGAGCTCCCCTGTACGGGTGTCTCTGGCTGATTTCATGACGGGCTGGGAATGCAAATCGTCTCAGTTCAAGGAAGCAGAAAGCTTTTTTTTTTTTTAAACATATTAGCAAAAATATACCTTTTAAGATCCAGAGCATCAGTTGTGACCTGGATTCTGAAATTTTGTCTTTAAACTTTCTGTAACCTCCGCAGCATTAGTCATCCGGCAAGATAATACTGTGGAGATGCTTTTCTCTCTCTCTCTCTTTTTATTCATACATACATCTATCATCTAACATGGAAAAATCATGCCTGCATATTTGAGAGGTTTTACTTCCTAGGGAAATAATATCAGCATATTTATAGTCTTAAAACCATCTTTTGGAGCAAACTCTTAAAAGGTCCATAAAAGTCTTGAAATTTTGAATCCTAAATAAATAGTGATCACTATTTTTATTGTTCTGACGTCTGTCAACAAAGAGAAAAATAAAGGTGCAGTCTAAAAAATTTTTGCAAAGATACATAACTGTGGTCAACAGACAATCCTTCTACATGTTAAGTTGTGACCATTGATTTGATTTTTCTCTGTGTCTGAGCCAAAAGAAGAGCAACATTTGACTTCAGCTTATTGTATTCCAGCATTTATTTCCCTTTAATTATCACCACTCTTCTTCAGTGTTCGGGCTGCATTGTGCTGGATTTATTTACTTGATATATTTGCCTATTTCTCAATCTGTTGCAACCTGGAAGCATTAAAAAAAACTGAGAAGGAAACATTTTCTAAAAAAAAAAAAATGCATAAACTGTTGAAATAATTTACTATAGCTTCCAAGTTAAAGTTCCTTGAGGTGTAAATATTTGCCAAGCAAAGCCCGTTCCTTTCAGTACCCTCTTAATTTGTATTCCTTTAAGATTTCAGCCTCTAAAGCGTTCCTGTTTATATGTTTCTCCTCTTTTTGTCATTTCTGCTCTATTAGAGCTTGCGTCTCATGCTGAAAAGTAAGTGCTTCACCAAAGCCATGCCTTTGGCTTGATGGATTGAACTTGCTGTGCGACACATGGAGGAATTCATGTTGCTCTTGATTTTTGCCTTTTTTGACCTCACGGTTTCTCAAAAGCTTCCTGTCATGCTCCGAAATACAGTTTTTGAACAAGAAGAAGAAAAAAAGAGGCACATGAAGGGAGGTTTTTCGAGACCTAATATTTGGCGACGCAAACGATGCATTCGGGCGCTGCAGATTAAAGAAGGGAAACCTTTTGATCCGTTTTAGTCTGAGGTAAGCTGCTTCTTCTTCTGTGACTAAAGAAAGCATCTTTGATTTAACCTCCACTACCAACTATTCCCTTTTTGATTCTGGGAGAAAATCTCTGGTATCTCAAAGTACGTCGAGTGCTCTTTTCAGGTTTCTCCGGAGACCTTTTTGTGATTAAAACTTCCAGCGTCACGTCGAATTTGTCAGTGGTGCGTCAGAAATGTTGGCGACAAAGCTGAGAAATAAGGAGCTCAATCGGTGTTGGCGATGCCGCACGGTTCTGGTTCACTGAACATTTTAGAGGGGGGGTATTTTAAAACGAAGCAGCAGAACGTTGTAGCGTTGAAACGATGTGATCAGATACTTACTGCTAGAAACGTCTGGGGGGAAAAAAAAAAAAAAACAGCTTTGAACCATTATCTCTTCACATAGAAAACTCCAAACTCTGGTGCCGGGCCCCTGATCAATACGAAGTGACATCCATGTTGTCAGTGTTTTGCAGAGAGCCTGTCAGAAGCGCTGCCTCACCAGCACAGACGAGGTCACGTGACGCGCTGACTTGTGGCCAATTTGTCATCGCCAGAGTGACGGGGTCACAGGGCCGCGGCGTCGAACGGCCCACGCTCCCGCTTGTGCAGCTGGGATTGCCGAATGTCGCCTTGGTGAACACGAGTTCCTTGACAGGAAACAAGAAGCTGAATTTGCATGCTCTTTTTTTTTTTTTTTTTTTTTCCAACAGCAACAAGGCTTTGCTTCTACATGGATGTTTGGACAGGGAACTTGCGAGAGTTGGATCAAGTTCATCCGTTGTGAAATGTTCTGCTTGTGTTTAGGCTCCAATCTACAAAACATGACTTTATGCTTTGAACAAGTAATTGGGATGCAGTTGCTTCGTATTGAAACGGTGACATTGCCCGCATTGTCATTATAAATGTCTGCAAATCTTTGTCAATTTTGCTAATGTCAAAAAAAAAGAAAACACTTTTGTTCTTTCAGTTTCTGTAATTTTTTAGTGAAATGAAACACTAACACTTAATTTCTCCAAACCAGATTGAGTTTCTCATATTTCTCGTACCGTAGCTTGTTTTCCTTTCCGATTACTTTCTGCTCGCACCAGAGGAGAAATTGATATCAACAACATACGCATTTCTCCAGGTAGAGGAACTCCCCCCAATCACACTCCTTTTTCACTTACTATTTTTTTTTTCTTGCACGCAAAGTGTCCCTCTCAGCGTTAAAATGTGCCACTTCTAAGATTTATTTCATTCTGTCGGGATATTTTATACATAATTAGAATTTACAAGGGTTCCCTAACATTAATTATTTCTTTCTACAAGAGTGCGTTAAGTGGAGCTTAATTTTCTAATGAATGGGACTGAAATGGATTCAAAATTTAAAACAGCTTTTTAAGTCTTGTGAAGCAACAGAAAATGTGCAGTGTTTCAGAAGTGGCTTGGAGGATTAATTTCATCCAAATAAATTGATGTTTTCCTTTTTTGTTAACGGAGCTGCTGGAAAATTAGTTGCAGAGTTGCAGAAGACAGTTTTTTTTTTTTTTTTTCTTAAGCGTTAACTTCCGATGTCTGTCCAGGTTTTCACACCGGGGTGAATTCTCATCCAACTCCAAGAAACTTTGGCTCTCCAAAGGTCGCCCACCAACCTGCAACACATCAATTCCCACTCATACCTCCCCACTTAACCACCCAACCCCCTGTTTGTCCTCCTGATCTACTCATCTTGTTGCAAACGTCCATGCGGCAACCGTCTTCCCATGCGGTCAATTCTCTCTGCCGCCCAGGGAGGAAGTTGTCGTCTAAATTGTTATTGTCACCAGTCAGGAAGCCAAAAAACAACATATCCCAGGTCTGGTCAAAGTACCCCATGTAATGAACTTTGTCTGCTTATTCCTTTGTTTTTTGTTTTTTTGGGGGGGCTGTGAAGCTCAGTCGAGTTGTAGCAGAGAGGACAAATTGTTCCCTTTCCCAGAGAGAGGAGGTGGTTACTGCTAAGAATGTGGGATAAAACTTTTTTTCAAAGCACCTCATTTCGTCCCCGCTTTTCCTCTGGCATGAGCTATCCTTTGTAGGTATTATGCACTTGCGAGCCATAATGACCGAGGCATAAAACCTGCCTTTTTTGGAAGACGGATTGAGTATAATTAAGGTCCATTTATGAGGCGCTTCATTATTAAGCTTTTGTCTTCTTTCTGGCACTCCTGGAAACAACTTGATTGAAAAAAAATAAATAAAAAAAAAAAATAAAAGCCAATGCCAAACTTACAGCGGCTGTGGATGGAGGTGCAATCAATAACGGGTGACACGTGTGAATGTTCACATTTCCATTTTTGATTTTTGAATTTTTTTTTAAAGCAGTGTTTTGACACTTGCCTCGCTGTAATAAAGGTTAAGATGACTGATAGCACTTGGCGGCGATCGGAGTAAACATGTCCTCGGTGTCGTAAATATGATTACTTATTGATCAGTCGTGTATGGATAATGAGATTCAAAGTTGTTTTGATTGAGGCGCGTTAAGAGCTTACGGCATTAACAGTGACAGTGCATTAGGTGCTCCTCACGTTTGTTTTGGCTGCACATGCAGGATTCCAATTTTCTACTCAATGCATTCAGCATAGTGAGCTTCCTCCCATATTCCAGAAGACAATTCCACATGAGCAATCCTAAAAATTTTTTGGTGTGTTATCCTGAAGATACCATACCATACCATACCAACTTTATTTATAAAGCACTTTAAAACAACCACAGTTGATACAAAGTGCTGTACAATTTAAGAACACAACACAAGATGTGTACAATGAGGGCATGAAGGGATGGGCACGGTTGACAACAACCCTCAGGTTGACTGTGGCGTTCATATGAATCTCAAGTTGCCCCAAACTGTGCCAAGAAACTAGCCGTCATCCTATTACGCTACAACCAGGAGCCTGAATTGGTGGCACCAGCAATTATTGAAATGTAGCAGCTGAAATAAGTCAGAGCAGGTAAATGATTTGCTGTTGGTAGATTTTGATGAGTCTGAACAAATTGAAGCCTCAGTTTTCAGTCGACAGCAGTGGCACCCAGCAGCCTTTCACTCATCTCAAACCAGTCTGGCCACTCTTCCTTTGATTTCAACAGGATTCTTTTTTTTTTTTTTACTGTTTTTCTTTTTTTGTTGTCACTATTATTTAAGAAACGTTCTCTGTGAAGTTGAGACGGTTTTGTGTGAAAATCCCGGTAGATCAACAGTTTCATGGCGCCAAGTGCCAGGCCACTTTCAAAGTCACTGAAATCCAGTTTCATTCTCATGCTGATGCGTGGTTTGAACTTGAACAAGTTGTCCTCAACATGTCTAGACATCATAATGTGTTGAGTTGTCGATATGTCATTGGTTATTTAGCTTCTTCTTTTTTTTGTCCTCTCTCAAACAATCAAACTTGTAATAAAATGTCTAGGGTGTAAATTCAAGTTGTTGTTTTTATCTTTATCTTATTTACACAAGTTCTTCAACACTTTGCATGTTATACTTTTTATTTCATTCACTGAAGTTATTGAATTCACTTCAGTAATCAAGGACTTTTAGTGCGTCTCTGCCGTTTGCATTCGATTAACAGAAAAAAGCCATCGTTCTTAAGAAACATTATTTGTGAACTTTAAGAACTCTTAAAAAAATACATTTATGTTCTGTTATTGACTAGCTTCCAACACCATTGCATAGATAATTAGTTTGAAAAAAAAAACTATATATATTTTAAAAATGTAGCCAAAGAAAACATTTATTTATTAGTTGTTTAACTTTGATTTTGTGACTAACATGAACCCACTATAAACAAATATGTAAGTTTAATTAAAAAATAAATGAAAATAATCCTTATTGCGATGTTTGGATAGTGGATAGATGAATATGATGCAGGTCAGGAAGGTATTGAGTGTTTTTCAATTAAGGCTGACTGCTGTTGGACAAGGTGAGTTGTTGGAACAACAGCAATCAAAGCCACAACGTCATCATCCAAACTTCTCCTCATTGCTAAAAGGCATGTTAGTCTTTTGTGAACCTCTGAAGTTGAAGAAAGTAACAGAAGAGTCTCTCTCTCTCTCGTGGTTCCGGCAGTAATCCCCGCTGACTTCAAATGGGAAAAGTTTAGCCTCATTCAATGTCAGACAGTGAGAAATCAAATTGAAAATAATTGCCCACCTCAATTTTTTCAAGCTTTGATAGAAACAAGTCCTAATAGAAGTGTTTTGGGGTTTATCGGACGTCTCGCACCGCTTACCCTCGACCCCAAACTAATCCCCAACAACAGATCAAAGCCTCCTAACGAAGCAGAACGTCCATCTTGTTGGATCTGTCTGAGGTTTACCACTGATGAACTTTTGAGAGGCAGCATACAGATAGATTTCAAGGCATGAGTGTCGTCTGACCTAATAGAATTAAACAAAAACTTAAGTGAAATCACACGACAGGGACAGGGAAATTCTTATAAATGCCCATCGTAACTTTCAGAACATGACAAACATGTGGAATTTCAAAATTTGAGTTCCTCATTGAAATGCATCGAGCTTTAAATGCCCAGGATCGCTTTCCAAAAATAGCAAAATGATGATCACCAAAAAAAAGAAAAAAGAAAAAAAAAAAAAACGCTGTAACTTACAGTTGGAATAATGAGCACAACACACAGGGGGGAAAAAAAGCCCAAATTTCTCGGCTGAACAGACTGAGAACCTCGCTGGAAGCAGAGTCATTTCCTTTCCGTTTTTCTCAAGATTTATGATTACCTGTATGAATACGTATTTCATCAGGAACTTTTTTTTCAGCTCATCAGAGCTTGGAAAAGGCCTTGATTTGTGACTGGCTGCGCATAATGACACCAGCGGAAGATGAAGTTGCATTATAGCTGTCTGCCGGGCTCGTTTGTCATCAAAATGGTGCCATTAACAAAATCTGGGCAGGTATCAGTCACCTGGCAAAGGCGCTTTCATTGTCCATGTGACGCTGGTGCATCTATGTCTGTCTGATGTGTTTGTGGTTCAAAAGCAGGATGGAGTTCTGCTAGGTAAAAAAAAAAAAAGAAATAAAATGAAGAGACAGACAAAGTGCTTGGGTCTTTAACTTCATAAAAACACACATTTTAAAACTGTAGCTCTGGTATTGATGTTCCTGGTTATGAAATCCCACTTCACCACATCACAAGAAAAAACACACGTTGTTCCTATCATTAATTAATGCCTCCCGCTGCATCTACCTCCACCTTTCTGCGGTATCCTTCAGGTGCTCGCTCAAAGTTGAAACACCGTGCATCTCTGAATAAATCATGCCGGCTTTAAAAAAGCGGGAGCAGCTCTCGTCGTTGCGCAATTTATCTTGCGCGGGGTAGCGGGGACGGCGGCACCGGATGGAATTATTCATGTAGCCATATGCGCCGGTTCTTTTCCTCCCCCAAGAAGACATCGGTATGATCTGTGCAGGTATCAGTCACTCGCTCGTGGCATTTTCATCTTCAGCGTGACAAGAGATTGTGTGGGTGTCACACCAGACTGATGCATTAGCAGCGATTGCAGCTGGGCTCCGGCACTCGCCAGCCAGTTTGGAAGGAGATCAATTTTAAGCAAATGCTCAATTTTTGTTTCCTTTAAGCTACAAAAGGCTCAAGGAGGTCGCCTTGTTGCCCGTGGAAATGTTGTGCCTGTAAATGCAGTGTGGTGGAAACGGCGTTTTGCATCCGTTTTGCTTCAAATGTGAGAATTCAGCTTTTTGTCCTTCATGAATTCTGACTTTAAGTGAGGCAGGTGAGGCCCGACGTGCGTTAAAGTTTGCGCCGGGCTCTTTGGCGACCTCCTGCGTGAATTGTCAGTGAATTTTTGGTTGGCCAGCAACTCTTTAGTTCCGTGTTTCCTCCAATTGGGAAGATGGAGAAGCCTTTGAAATTCCTTTGTTTCTGCACAGATGGACTTTGGTTGTGATGACTGAAACTTTGCATAGTTTTCCAAAAAGGTGGATAATCAAAAGTTTAAGGCTGTGTGTGTCAGAGGGAGACTTTTTAAGTTCTACTCTGATCGAGATAATCTAAAATAAGACCATTTCCATCAGTGTTCATGCTTTAGTGTTTAATTTTTATTCTTTCTTTTCTCTCCACTTAGATTCTGTAGGTATAAAGAATTAAGTTACGTTAGGATTTCGACAGGTGAGTTAAGCAACTTAACAGTGTTCACTCTATTTTCCTGATTATCTATAGTTTTAGCCGCAGTTTCGAGTGTGTTAGTTAGCAGGGAGTTTGTTCTCCCTTTCAAATTATAAAGAAAAAGAAAAACATTCTCGTATGCATGTAATTTTGGGTTCTACCATTTTAGATTACGCAACCATTCCTTTAAAGGTTGTTGTAGTTGAAAGTCAGAAGAGCGAAACTCCTTTTTTTTTTTTTTTTTTTTCCTCCTTCACACACATTTATATCCCCATGTCGGATGCTTCATTACCAACAACACAACCCAACACTGACAGCCGGGTTAGAGGCTGGTGTGATGCTTGTTGCACATGATGTAGCCTGGGGGCACTTAACTCAGGACATTTTTTTTCTTCTTTTTTTAAATATTGAAACATACATTCTCCCTTCAAACTACACAGCAACTCAGGTGGTATTGTGTCACCTGAGTGACATAATGCCACCTGATTATGTCACTTAAGAAAATCTCTTAAGAAAATCCCAGTCCAGGGATTTTCTTAAGAAATCACATGACAATTTCTGAACATTTTAAATGGGGAAAGGTCCTTTTTAAACCCAAGAGTCCAAAATGCCAGAATGTCTATTCAACCATCTAACTTGCTATACCATAGTGAGTCATAGCACAGCATAATAAATGTTTTTTTTTTTACTCCTAATGAATGTGACTTGCACAAAATTCAGTTTCTCAGAAAATTTGAATATCACAGAAAATCAATACGCAACTTTTTATGTCTGAGTCCTTGGAGGGGGGCGTTAATGACCGTCTGCTGGAAGACCGTCAGCGTAACAAATCTCTCCCATTATTTTGTAGGTCAAAAACATTTCTTTATTAAAGTGTTTTTGGTCTTGCATAATATCCGTATTTTCCGGCAGAACTGGATATTGGGTTTTCGTGAGACATAAGCCACAATAATCCCAGAAGACGCATTGCTCTTGCACCCACCAGTTCCTCACTGTGCCTCTCCGTAGCTCCAGGGTGCAAACCTGACACGCGGACTTGCCCGTCAGGGATAAGTGCATTGTCACCAGCCGCACTGTGGTGTAAAAACAGTGTGATGACCCGTCTCACACTGACCGAAGGACAGGAGTGTCAACAAAACCGCCTTTTTCTTAATCTGGCAACTAAGTATCACTGCGTCCCTGCTGTCATGCTGCCCATTCGCTTGTGTATTATTAACTAAAGATGTTTGCGTTTGATATAAAAAGAATCATTAGCATTTAATAATGTTTCAGGGAACACTGACTCACTCTGAGCAAAAACAAGCAGTTAGTATAATTTCCTTATAAAATTGTTTACGTCTTCCGTTTTGTTTTTTCAGCCTGTGCTTGCAAAATGGATAATGAAGCATTTAAGCCAACAGAGGTTATCCAATCTGAGGAGGTAGATGACACACTAGGAGGAAAAAAAAAAAAAAGTCTCTGTAATTTGATTACATGGTTCAAGTAGGTGGGACAAGACTTTTCGGGGTGATTAGAGGTGTTAATTTTGATGATTAGGACTTACTGCAAAGGGAAAACCTAATTTTGCTTCTCAGAAAATGTGAATGCTATGCAGCACCCATAAAACACACACACACAGTCAATAACAGCCTTGTGAGAACTGTGAAGTAAAGTCTAATTTGGAGTTTCAAAATAAACCTTTAAGAACCAATAAAGAGATGTGCATCAGACTATTGGCCAGATGGATTAAAATTTTCTGACAACGTGACTCTTAGGTTTTCTTTACTTGTAAGCCGTAATCCTTTAATCCACAGAAATAAACACTTGAAATATATCACTCTGTTTGTCATTCATCAGTGAGTCTCTGTTTTGGAATCTGGTCACTGAAATAATTCCATTTTTCATTTGTCTGATTTATTGAGATGTTCACAAGAGTGCCAGAAGGTAATGAAGTCGTGGCGCAGCATTAAATACCAACCAGGAAACCGGGGGTATTTCTAAACCATCTGCAGCAAAACTTAAGACCAAATGTTTTCTGCAGGACATGTTGGTCCAGTTGCTGGAAATATGAGGAGAAAAGGAAAAGGTGTGAGCAGAAAAGCCAGTAGCACAAAACAAGCCAGACATGATGCAAAGAGGCCAGTGTGGAAATCGATGTGTTTCCTTTGCACTGGTCAATAATGACAAATGAGACTCTTTGATAACCATTTTCCTGTGTTTGTGTGTGTTTTTATCATTACTTCGCAGCTCTGGTAGCACCCACAGATCGGTGAGTGGAACTCTACTCACTGTAAAGTTAGCCAGAAAAGAAAACAAAGACTGCAACCGTTGCATTATTATTATTTTGTACCAGTCCCCAAGGGTCCTGCAGGTCCCTCCACTGCACACAGTGTGAAGCCCAAACATTTGTAACCATGCAAACTAAGCACTCAGAGTGTGTTTATCTTTTGATCAAACATTTGTCTAGAAAACTTAAAAAAAAAAAAAACACCAGGTAGAGTGAGCAACAGTTTTAAGGTAGGACTAAAATCTGATTACGTCCCAGCAGTAAGTTTCGGCAACAAATTGAGCTGCCTATAAGGTTACAATGCGTCAGTGTTCACAAACTGGCCCCTAAAAAGAAAAATGATGCTTCATTATTTATTTCCACCCTCGTTTCATCACCATTGCACCCCAGCATCTATGCTCTAAATACAGCTCCAGCTCTTTAGTCATGTGATACACAACCTGGAACTGTCTAAGTTGCACTTGCCATTTGGCTGAAAGGAAGGGAACTCATCTATTTTCTGCTTGGAGTATGTCTGCATCCGGACATCCATCATAGCCGAGGCTATTGTCTGTGAACGAGCGTGTCTGTGTGCGTGCCGTTTTTTGTTGTTGTTGTTGTTGTGTGTGTGTGCGTGTGTGTGTGTGTGTGTGCTGTTGCCATCTTATCATCCCCCAACATCATAATATGGGCCAAAGCACATCCGTGAGTGTAATTGCACTTCTATCTGACTCCCCCGAAACCTCTTCCCTTCCATTCCCCCTGCTCGCTCGCAAGCACGGCGAAAGGCGCTGCCTCCACGCGTGTGTGCGTGCGCACGCGAGTGTGCCGCCAACTTTCTCTATGATGATATCACATCTGTGTCTGACATCTGTGTAATGGTAGTCTCCAGGCTGCGGGTATAGCAAGTGAGGTTCAGGGTGACACGGTGTCAGATATTTTATGGAGAGATCCCAACAAACAAAGAGAGAGATAGCGGCAGGCGGGAGATGGGGGGCGAGAGGGGCGCAGTGGGGGGAGTTGGTGTCAGAGCATGAGTCAATGAGTAAGAAAAAGCAATCCTCTCACTTTATGCCGTGATTGGCAGATACATGACCGCTTTCCTAGCTGTCATTTTCCTGCGCCGCCTTCCTCTTCCTATCACACTGGGACTGACGTTGGCCCTTTGTAGGAAACTCTTCTGCATTATCATCACTAAAATGTACAACTGCAGCCGTTGAGCGGCGTGTGGCCATATCTCGCTTACGTATGCAGGCTTTCAGGATGCCACCTGGACAATCAACTGGTTCCAAAGACACTCGCGACATGCAAATATGATATTCGAAAGGCGATAGCTTCATAAAGGGAAAAGTATTTAAGCTTTTATCCATTTCTGTCATAATAACACAGAAGCTGTAGAGATCCGGGCACACATCGACCTTGATAGATTTCATTTCTGCGGCATTCAAATCTCATTACTGCAGTTTCCCTTTTTCCACTGCGTTGCCCTTCAAAAATAACTAAACTTTAAAACTCTGGTATTTATTTATCGCAAAACTGTTTACAATGTTTCATATACCCCATTCTTCAAATTGACTGTCATGCAGGGAGTATCCGAGAAAGCATTGCACAGTGGTTCGCATTGTTTTTATTCATGTTCTGTTTAGTTATTATTGGTAACAGTTGCCACATGGTGTTATACAAAGTTGGATTCCAAAGATACAAACAGATTTAGTTTGAGTAGCTTTAAGAATCTGCTAAAGCAGGACTCCTGTTTAGCTAGCTGTTTGCCTTTAAATGCTTCCAGGTTTGTTTTTTTTTTTTCCCACTTAACATAAATTCGTAGATACTTCAAAGCGTGAGTTTTTCTTGCAGTTTTGTAAGTTACCCTCTCCAGTTCAATGTTACTCTGATTGACAGAGTTGAATTATTAAGAGACAGAAAACAAAGTTTACTGAAGTTCAGGTATTGACATTTTTATGAATTGTATTGGTTTCGTCAGAAAAGAATCAGAGTCATCTATGTTGGTCAAGATTGTGTGCATAAACAAGAATTTTGACTTTATTTTCACAGGGTAACTGTACAAACATACTTTACAGGAAATATAAGATGAAAAGAACAATATGTACATAGATGTTTTTTTTTGTTTTTCTTTTTATGAATAGATTGGGTGGTTTTCCGAGAGGTTTTGACTGGGCCATTTCCTAAAGATAACTCATCGCTCAAAGGCCACATCTCCATTTCCTTGTGAATAAAACTGACAGATGGAGGACAACAGTCGCGTTGCGCTGCATGATAACGAGTGTGTACTTGAACGTCTGGGTGAATGTGTTTGAGTCGCTGAGAGAGATAAAGGGAGCACCCAAAGGAGACGCAGAATTTCGTCAAGCACGTCTGAATATCTTGATGTCTGCAGCAGAAAATGTGAGTCAAGAGGGAGATCTGTCTTGTCCATGACCTCCTTTAAGTAATTAACATCTAAAACTTCTACAGCACGTAGCGTGTAAGTGAAGGTATGTGCCTTTGACGTGAAGCCAAACACGTGATTGATGCTCTGCTTGTACTCACCGCTCGGAGAATGCATGCGGCCCTCCACTTGTCTTCAATGCAATTAGGTTAAATAATGATCCCACATAAATTCCCAGAGCAGGAAAAAGGCTCCCCTGCCCTTGTCGCCCCCTGATATATGGCTGAATCCTTCATGAATGGAGGCTAAGTAGAAGTTTGTTTCTGAACAGAGAGCAGAATTAGCAAAACAAAGAGCAAAGAAAATTGCTTAACAAACTGTACTGCATGTATCAGCACAAAAAAAAAGAAAGAAAGAAAATTGGCTCTTGGTCAATTTGACTCTTAACCAATTTTTGTTTTCATCCCCTATTTGTACCAACGCATTCCCATTTCATCCTTTCCTATTGCTATTGTGACCCATAAACAAAGTACTGCACACCCATATACTTCAACCATGATGTAGAGGTTTAGATGTATTGTGTTTTTTATGAATTATTAGCATAAGCGGCTAAAAAAAAAGGAGCAAATTCCACATATAATTTAATGCATTCTGTACCATCTTTAAGCTTTACATAACCCTACTTTCACATTCAGGTCGTCTTAACCCAGTCGAAATGCCTAAATGCATTGACTACTCAGTAAAGTGGCCAGTGAGTTCAGGAGTTTAATACAGGCTTCGAAATATTTTATTATCTTAAAAGCACCACTTCAACACCTTTAAAATGACAATAAGTCATCATTCAGTCCAATTTTTTTTTTTTTTTGTCAAAATAATAAAAGTACTACATCAGTAAGTTGGTCCTGGTACCAACATTTTTATGAACTTGGTCTGTAACTTTGCAAGCTACAAATTTTGTATATCTGGTGTCAAATTTCTCTATTTTTCCATCAGGAAAACTTGTGAAAAATTACAATTAACTTTTAACGGATAAGTAATGAGTGTATTTTTTTGTGTTTTTACATTTAAGAAAAAAAAAAAAAACTCATAAAGGCATAAAAAAAAACACACCAAACATTATGATAGCATTAATGTGAATATTGCGTATTTAATGTTGCTCTAATGACATTTACCACAGCCCTAAATTTTGCCTCTGACAGGATGAGGCTGAAGCTCTAAATAACAGATTTAGAGATTTACTATTTGTACTTAAAGTGAGGTAACACAGCTTTGCATGGAGAAAAAGCATGCTTGTTTTTATATGTAAGCTCAATGTCATTACCTCTTTAATGCCTTCATTCCTATAAATTGGGTCACGTATGCGCGGACCTATAAATATTTATCCTTTTATCTATATCTGTTTCGCCCAGAAATAGAAATTAGGTGCTTTCAAAATTGAGAGCCCTGAGGTTGACGCTGTAGTTTGCCCAATGATTAATCCAGCTGCTTTGCTTGCAGAGGGGCACTTACAATTTATCCCCCCCCCACCCCACACACACACACAACCCTCCATGAAAGGATTGCGATACAGGGAGAAGGTGATGAAGCGGGGAAAAAAGACAAAAAGAGACAGAAAGAGGGAGAGATAAAGCAGAAAAGAGAGATGGAGGACACGAAAAAAAAGGGGTGGGGGCAGAGAGACAGAGTAGATGCTGTGATGAGGTCGGTTACCGTGGCAACAAGAGGAGCCGGCCTGTGATATATATTGTTCCCCATGAGAGAAGAGGAAGGGAGAGCAAGTTTAAGACGGAGGAGAGGAGGGAAGAGACAAGGGGAGTTAGTGGGGCGGATTGAGGACAGAGTGCAGGACTATTGGGGAGGGGGAGCAAAAAAATTATGGAAAAAATAGAAAGGAGAAAACAAGACATAAAAGGAGAGACTCACACTGGCTGAGAGGGATAGCTATTACTGGGACAGTAAAGGAGGGGGTTGGGGGGAAACTGGATTAAATAAGTCACGGTCTCTCCGGTACTTTATTTTCTGGACCGTTCATGTGATACAGCCTCATGCTGCCCCGGCTCATCCCTATTATGACAAATCTGTCTCGTTCCCGTATTATTAGGGAGAGCCGCTAGCTTAGCGGGACAGCACAAAATGAGTTGCAGGTTAATGCCCTCGCTCTGCGCAAACACGCTCGCGCTTACACAAACCGACATGCGAGCGCACGCCGACGTAGACACGCCTGGCGGGATCAAGCGGACGGCTCCTAATTAGCGGTTTGTCTCTGAGCAGTGATATTAAAACGCCGGCGGAGAGACACCTTGCACTAAATTTAGCTGCGGACAAATGGGGATATCTGAGCCGCTCTGGTTTTAAGGCACATCAATAATGACCTTAAACGTCATCCGTTTCATTTGCTCCCTTGTCATGGTTTGCCAAAAATCGCAAGTTGACCAGTCAAGCATTTCTTCTTTTGTCTGTTAGCGAATTAACATATTCTGCCTTCACATCACAGCCACTTTCTCTTAAGATAGAAGATGAAGGGGTCGGATTTTATTTCAAGGTAATTGCGTGTTATCAGATGCATTTAACTGTGTCATCTGGAGGTGAATGGAGGACGGAGCTAGATGGAAAATGCATTTTAATGCATTTTTCCTTTCACCTTGTATTGCCCTCACTTGCGTATGTCATGCCTCACTATGTGGTCATCGGCTGAATTATTGAGCCTGCTCGACAGAACAGTGAATCCAAAAACAAAACAAAAAAAATAAAAATAAAAATAACATTACATCACTCATTTGGAAACACACGAACTGCATAATAATCTTTTTTTTTTCCCTTGGGTGCAAACTCTCATCCGTAAATCATCAGTCACTATATTAGAATATAATGGAAGAATTGATTTATTAAAGCAATTCAATTTATAATCTGAATCCACAATATAGTTTAACTGTTTGATTCTTTTTATTCAAATGAATGTAATAAAAGCTCCAAATTTGGGTTTTATGGAAACGATAATAACACAGAAAACCAATTAAAGTAAAGGATTTTAATGGAGAAAAGAAGATCCTTGCATTTCATAGTACATGAGAACCCAAGTTTCCTTAACACCTGCATTGTCTCCCATCATCCTCTTCATACCCCAATACTCCATTGACAACTAAGCCCAGGCAAGATGGCTGTCGCTATCCAAATGACTATCCAAACACAGATTATTATTACACTAATGTGGCCTTCTTATTTGTATGCTGGATGTAGTTTTAGTTTGATAAAGTCAGTCACACAGATGGTATCTCCAGGTATACTTTTAGTAGAGCAATTCTACATTGGCACATGACGGCAGCCGTCCTCCCATATGAAATGTTGAAGACAGGACACATTGTCTCTTGCCCTCATTTTTAGCTTTGACCTTTTGTAGCTTACCCTCCTGATGGAGAATGTCAGATGCTGTCAAATGCCCAGCTGTCATGTTAGTAATTTCATCATTTTACAGGTTATGACTCGACCAAAGACATGTTAAAACATGAATGAATCATTCGTAGCTGAAGCCGTCTTGTCACACAACCTGTCTGATATGTGTTAACGGCCCTCTGTGACTGCTGCTACAAAGCCAGCTAACCTTTACATGTGTTAGCTGATGACGCTGTGACTAACTATCTTTTGATAGAGTAGTAAGAGAAAAGCTTCACCTCAATAGTCCGTGTCACCCCAGTCCTTTTTAGACCAACACACAAGTTAGCACGTAAGCGTTAGCTTGAATAGTTCTGTCAAAGTAGTGAGCTGTGTTAGTCTCCAGATGTATTGGCAATATATAAAACAGATGATTTCACCTTCATTGTAGACATTACATTGTACAAATGAGGTTGAAAAGTGAAGTGAGCTAGCCAGGCTTGACTTTCAAAATCTTTAAGACTAATATTAGACTGGGCCTACCAGGATTGGCCAATCTCAGTGTGTCATAAAATTGCTTCTGTAAATGTTCAGCATTTGGAGGGTCTGTTCAGATTCATCCTCAAGTCATATTTAAAAAAAGAAAATGGTCGTAAGAGCTGCTAAATATTTTTGAAAAAGTGATTAAGAAAAGTAACTTTATCCAGCTATCTGATATAAACTGCAATAAAGTGTATAACATCTTGAAACTGAGAAGAAGAGGCAAATCCCAGAAAGCCAAAGTGAGTCATGCATTTTGTAATGCCTACCAAACAAGGGCAAGAATGTGGGTCAGAAATATAACAGGATTCAACGATAGCCTCCGAGATGTGGCGTATCATCAATCAGCATGGTGCGATATAAGCTGCCAGGAGATGCAACACGCCCGTTAGAATGCTAAAAAGCAAACAGAGAAAGTAAAAGATGCAAAAAAGAAAAGATGCGTCAGTGCAATAAAGAACAGCTGGACAATATCGCCGAATGTCTGCAAAGCAACAAATTGATGCAAATGCTTGCGTCGTTTCCCTCTCATCTTTGAAGGAAAAACATTAAAATACTCTTTCCTCTTTCGTCTGTTTGTTTTTTGTTTTTGTTTTTTTCTCCCCTCTTGAACACAATTGCTTCTAGGCACAGAAATGACATGATTTATCATTTAATGACTGCTCAGGTTTGGCTCATTTAACTCCTCATCTGTATGGAAAACCTCTTGGTTAGCAATATCACCGCTCATATAATCCATCATCCGTGGCCTGAAAGATAGGCAGCCATTGCTGTGCAGCGCTGGTGCTGCTCTGGGCCATGCCTGAAATACGAACGAGTTTAAAACCTTTGGATCATCCCAGGAATATTTCATTAATTCATCTATTATAATTTTCTATATTGACTTTCGGACTGTACACTCAGTGCCCCCCCATCCCCTCCCTCCATTTTCACTGATAATGTATGCATATGGCTTATCGGCGTATTTGCTTTAGGATATCTTCAAGCATGACGTCTGGTGGAACTGCTCTTTTAGTGCAAAATATTAGAAGAAGTCCAAATGCTGCCCCCTGAACCTTATACCAGACCAAGAAATGGGAATTAAAAATCGAGAAACACAGTCCCTCCTTTTCCCAGGTCTCCTCTCCACCCAAAGGGACATGGGTGTTCCCACCAAAAATTTCAGTACAAATAGTTTGCTTATATCCTTGGATTACTTGTTAAATAAATCAGTACTCTTCAAAAGTTTAGCTTAATTGTTTTTGTCTTTGGAAATGAACAAACGCCCCTGCTCAGAATTCAATCAGGTACTTCAAGACATAAAAAAAAGTTTACACACCCACAAATCTCATTTTTTTTGTGCTTTAGCTAGGACTTTATGTTTTCCATCTCTTTTGTCTGCTCCATCATTCATTTCTTCCATAATGGCACCACGAGTGCAATTTTCACCCCTGCCTCCGAGGTCACAACTTCTCCTCTCCCGATGGATCACACCGTGGAATTATAAAGACGGTGTCACAACCTTCCTCGCCAAACCGTCAACAGTTGCAGGAGGAACATTAGTCAATATTAGCAGGAGGAACCTCAAACAAAATGCCGGCTGCCCTCGGCGGCTGGGTGCACAGGTAATGTCCGCCATTTAAAGAGAGTATAATGGTGGAAAAAAAGCTTGGTGTGACTGTCCCTCTCCATCCCGACCCTTTAAACACGTCCCCGTTGTGATTGCTTGATGCAAATGCAGAGCGCCATGCTCGTTTCACTTTGGTTTCCATTGCACTGAGCAAAGATTGGTTGGCTTGTCGGAATGGGAAATCGGCCTTTAATCATTTATGATGACCGTGTCTAAGTCGGGTATGCCCTGAAGTGGTCTGTCTCTCCCTCTGATGGTGACTTTCTGCTTCTGCCTATGACAGTCGGTGTCTTCCCTTGTTTCTCACAGTGTAGTTAACTCACAAGGGAATAAAAAAAAGAAGGATTCACCTGCGAACCATCCAAAATAACTGAGTTCTCTTCTTAAGGGAAGAGAATAATGCTTGAGCCGTGTCAACATGACAGCCAGAGAAGAAGGTGATGTGTAAACACCTTGACGCTGAACTTCTAGAGTCTGAACCGGCGAAATGCTACTTATGAGCAATCGGGGAAGAAAGCTTTAAGGCACTTTTCACTTTGGTTTCGTAAATGTTGCAGCCAGGTGTGAGCATGCTAAGCCTATTCGGCGAGGAGCTCTCTGCTTTCCTCTCAAGCCAAAATCAAAGCGGGAGTCGGGCAGGTGGGAAAGCTGGGATTGCGTGTGGAGCTTTTTAGATATCACATGCAAAAACCTTCCTTTTTGACAACAGGCGGAGAAGGAAACACACATCTGTTCTCTCCTCTGTCTTTTTCTCCTTCACACACACACATACACAGATTCAAATATTCCTAAAACAATAACTTGGTGGATGACATTGTTTTGCATGCCATTTGAGATTGTTTTCCTCCTGCCAAGTCAGACCGCCGTTTGACAATTTTCTATTTCCACATCTTTTTGTCTCCTCAATATTGACTTAGTTTTTTGTTTGTTTGTTTGTTTGTTTTGTTAACGCTGAAGCCACTGTCTTCTTTAACATGATGGCATTTCCATTATTGCGTTTTATCTTCCGTCTTCAGGAGCGGCGGCGCCGGAGACGGCGTGCCAGAAAGTGAGATCCTGGTGTGACTGGGAAGCCGAGATACTCCACCAGTCTGTGCGAATTTGAATGCCGGGCCGTAAGTGTTTCTCAGGATTTAAAATTAGATATATATACGCTGATGTTCTTAAATGTTTGTGATACATTTTGGATTTTCTCTAATCCTCATTAGTGCTTAGTGGAATAAGATCAAAACTAATCAGTAAAAAAAAAGTTAGTGTCTGCTAACTAAAAGTGTATATTTTTATCTTGTTTTGTTAATTTTCCACTTGCTGTACAATCTCTTGTTCTTCTTCTGACATAAAACCAGGTGAAATTGAATTTCAGAAAAAGAACATCTCATCAAGATATGAGCAAGGTGTTGGTGGTATGATGGTCTGTGGCTGCATCGCTGCTTTGGGACCTGGAAGACTTGGGGTACAAAACAGAACAACTATTTTTTTTTTCCAATGTATGAGCTCCCTGGGCAGTGAGGCCGACGACAACAACAAAACTGCTTGGTGAGAAACTCAAGGCTTTTTGCAGTGTGAACTTGGGCTTTCTTTTGAGTTAGTTCCAGGTCTCAAAGGAATCTAGTCAAAGGTTCAAGTGCAATCAAAGACTTGCTTACACTCTCGATGTTGGGTTCATATGTCCACCTGTACAAGGCAGTAACAACACTATGAATAAAAAGCTGAGAAAAGCCACTGCTTCTATGATATCCATAACTCACGAAGGTGGTAATATCATGATTGGGATTTGACTTGCTGTACCTTGGCGCGTCGTCGATGGCGCGTATTTCCACGTACGTACAACAACTTGACCCGACGGAGGATATTAATTCCCTTCTGTCGCACTGTATTCCAAGCATTTTGTTACCGCCAACTGGAAACGGTTCTCAATAATTTATCGCCAACTGATGGCTTGTCTGGGTTTTCCGCAGCCTAGTTTATGGAGACACCTTAGACTCAAGAGGTTTTCCTAGGTGAGAGAAAGGAAAGGGCAGTGGGAGGGCACGGGAATAAATAAGACGAGTAAGAGACGGTGTCAGTGAGACAGAGAGAATCTGTTGGAGGAGCAGAGAGAGGGAGGGAGAGACGGTGGGAAGGGAAGCAAGCTTCCTGTTCACAATGGAGCCCGGGGTCAATAAAGTGCAGTCTGGTTTGGAAGAACGAGCCCTGCTGCAATTTTTATGAGCGTTCCTTTCTGCCCAATCATAAGGGGGTGGCCTCTCATAACAGAAGGAAAACAACTAATCAATAATTGAGGAGAGCAGTAAACACCGTGTACACAGCAACTCTCCAAGGGAATTCCTTTGCTGTGAATATGTTTGCCTTGTGCATGCATGTCCATGCGTGCAGGTGTATTTATTTATTAATTTGTTTTCTTGCCCCATGCTGACAAACAAGGGATACTTTGTGGCATAATGCAAGAAAAGTACAGTCTGTCATACTCTGTGGTACTATTTGGGCATCAGTCATTCCTATCGATCCGGCTGCTTTTTAAAGAGAACCCTTACTTGTACGAATAGCGTATTTAAAATTAATGCCAGCTCATACAGAGAAGAGTCCCAACCCTGACTCTCTTGGCATTTGGAAAAGCAGCTTGTTTGAGGAGTCTCAGAGCAAAGCCAGCCGAACAATTACATCAAGATCCAAATGAAATCCTTTGTCTACTTCGACTTGATGCGTTAAAGTCAGTTTGATGCGTGACACATCATATGTAGCTCTCGGGGCTCCCTAAGAACCTCCAAGGGCATTTCTACATTCTGCAACTTGCACAAGCTTCCATGTGGTAATGCAACATCCTTTCTTTTCCACATAATTATTTTGAAACGGATTACATTGTGTGTGGAGCCGTTTAAGCAGGATTCCAACCAGACGAATGAGAGAAATTTTGTTCAATGACAGACTGCGGAGAGCTTTTCATGCATCCTACGTCTTTTGGTAAAGTTTCGTCTAGGTTTTATCTATGGCAGCCTGTTGAACTTTTAAAAAAATCCTTTTATAGTGTCTTTTAAAGATAATGCTTCAGAGAGAGCATTTGCCAAACTTTACCAATATTGAGCAACTAAAGGGTTGATGGTACTATCCCTCAAGGCATTTTATTTGGGGGGGGGGGGGGGACTATAGGATCATGCAGTGCTAGCAATGCTTCTGAAGTCTCTGTGGATCTTTTACAATCAAAGCAAAAGCTGTGCTTGGATTCTCAGCATAGAGTTGGACTCTCACTGGTTATGTGATGTTGGTGATCTGAAGTGGTGGTGGTGGATGGGAGCCTGTCCAGTTTGGGCTTCTCCCAATCCCGTTTTTGCTTTGTGCTGGCAGTGACTTTTTTTTTTTATTTCATATTGAACCAATAACTTTCAATATGTTTCAGAAATCTTTTAAATTCTCATTGTAAATCATTCAGCTGTGCCAAACACATGGTTGGACTTTGCACCGCCTTTGAGGTGCAACTCCTCCTCAGAGTTTCACTTTCAAAGACTTGGAGCTTCTCTCTCACAGAGCTGAGCAGCTAAACGACTTAGCTCCTTCAGACTAGCCCGCAGCAATTAGCAAATACCTGGTGTGCCCTTCTGATCTAAGATAGAGCACAACAGCTTTGCTTTTATTTAAAGTCAACCTTATATGAGGTTCAAGTTAATGATAAGTTGTAAGTTGCAGCCCTTTGATTCCCATGATTTCTTAACACATATATAGTATGAATAGAGTACATATTCTGCAATGGGACACTTTTGAGGGTCAGTTAATGTATGCTGGACAACACACAAGTCAAGAGAGATGAACTATTTTGGTCTTTCGTAGTCTTTTCTCTGAATTTAATTACAGATATAAATGATTAGTTCACTGCGATGCACCTGTGTATGGGTGGGCATGCACACAAAATGCTTGAAGGAACAAGCATTCTGGGTAACAACAGAGAAAAATGGGAGTATTTAATTTATGTGTCATTGTTTGTGGGCAAGCTATAAAAGCTGTGGAGCCACAGCTTCGGGTCAGCTGAGCTTTGTTGGGGGGGGATTAGTCGCCTATTGGCAAAGTCACAGCCTCAGAATCGCTTTACCCCCTCAGGCTTTTTTTTTTTTTTTTTTTTCCTGCTGCATTGCAGAAACAGACACAGCGGCAGCAAGACGGTGTGTCTGTTTTGTTCAGGACCATTTCCGCTTGCACCCCTCTTTCTCAGCTCAGCGGTGCTGGTTTAAAACGCCTGCTGTATGTAAAGCTCCCCAACTCCACGTTTGCTGTATTTGTTTTGCAGTTTACATCATGTGCTGAATAGATTTTCCAAAAAAAAAAAAAAAAAAAAAAAAAAATCCTTTTCTTGGAAAAAAAACGTTAAAAAAAGATTTTTCGGATTTTTGGACCCCCAAAAAGAAAAACCTCA
>NW_015112795.1:139601-147561 GCF_001443285.1 Poecilia latipinna | reverse complement strand
CATTACTCCATTGCTGCGGTTCATGTTTTTGGTTGAAACCAATGGGGGCAATGATTTTGCCAAAAAAAAAAAAAAAAAAAAAAAAAAAATCCACTTCTTGGAAAATAAACTGTGAAAATAGAGTTTTTGCACATTTTGACCTCCCAAAAGTATAAACTCATATGGTTTATTCACATATAATTCGCCAATTAATGGCAAACTAAAATAAATAAAAAAAAGAAACGGCACACAAATTGACAATGCCGGCATTTTCAAAACTAAAGATAGTTACTAGATGTGTCCAATTAACTCTACAGATAAAGCATTGCTAATGACCATGGCGACCTTTAGCGTATAAAACAAACACCTCTGCACAGAGGTCAGAGTTCAGTGTGTGGCGTAGTTGGTTAAAGTACCATGGAAAGCATTCATGTGCACTCGCCGCCGAGTAGCTCACATGGTGTTTATGTGGAATAGGACCAGGAACTTGTCAATTAGCCGCCGAAAACAATCCCTCACTGCCGGTGGGGGTTTAGCAGCTAACTATGAGGGCAGAGCCAGTTGGAGGGAAATTGGACGCTCCGCTAGGCTGCATGATGATGTTCAGGTGCAGCGCAGAAATGCTCATTAATTCCTGGTACCTGCAGCTAGAGAGCATTCCTGATGAGGCCAACATTTGAGGCTTGTGCATGAAATTCCCTCATGTGAAAACAGGAGAGTTGTAATCTCTGTATGTGTGTTGTATATTTGCTCATACTGACTGCTGCGCTCAAAAACAAGTGGAGTTCTTCAAGTTTGTAAGGTTCTGCTTCACTGTCCCTGTTCTTGATTAACCGCAGTCATGGACTGTGTCCATTTATTGAGTGTTTTTTTTTTTTTTTAGTGGTAATAGAGCAACAATTTCAAACATCTCTCATATTCTGGCACACTTCATGCTAAACCAACCAAACCACAATAACCCGGAACGCAATGGATTGTCCCAATGGACTCGACTGCTACCATCAGCTTGCAACTAACAAATATGCAAAAATGAAAGAATTGGAAAGGGTGCAAATACTTTCTTCACAACACAAGAGAACTTCAAAAAGACAAAAAAAATATACTATTTTATTTAATATTATTTAATTTATAGTGATATAAATTTGTTATAAAAGTATTACTGATTGCACTTTAAAAATGAGGTAACTTTATGTTATTAAAGCTAAAGTTTAATCAGTAATGATTTATTAGTTAATGTCAAGTTGTCATAACAACGGCATTTTGAATAATGTCAACTTTGTATTAAAAGTGTCATGATTTACCGAATGACGCTTTATGACAACAGTCATAAATATTCATGAAGACTTATTCATGTTCATGACAGGTGTTATGTCATGTTTATGACAGTGTCATGACAGTCTTATTCAACCCCCTTCAAATAAAGTGTTACCCCTTTATAACTGTGGCTAGCAGTGTGTAGGATTACCGCCTCCTAGTGGTGACAGTGGTGCATCACAAACAGCTGCAGAGAGAAGCCATTTTTAATAAAGAAGGGTACTTTGACATGGACTAAGCTAATGTCCATCCATCCATCCATCCATCCATTTTCTAGACACCCTTGTCCCTAGTGGGGTCGGGAGGGTTGCTGGTGCCTACTAAGCTAATGTAAGCTAAATAATTTCTTTCTTAAAAATGTACCACATTGAAGTAAAGCCAACTATTGTGCTGTAAGTCTAGCTTGAGTTCTCCAGACTGTCAGTCTGGACTCTAGAGCAACTAGAGGTTTGACCGTTGTTTTGCAATGGCTTTCTGCTACAATGGAGGCTTCAAGTCCCCCGAAGACTAAACAAGACCCCATCCCCACGCTGGCATAAATAAAGGTCACTGTGGCTGTTTGACACTGGAGGAAGCAATAGAGGCTCCAGGACAGCCTGATAAGAGGACAGCGTTGGGCCCTCAGAAGAAAGGTAAAGGTCACATTTGTGCTATTAAGAACCTGGCAGGGTCACGGGGGAGTGGCATCCATCCACATGAGACAAAAACACTGGTCCAGGTCTGATGGAGGAGGATTTTTATTTTTTTTGTATTTGGGGGTGGGGGGTCTTTTGCAAAAAAGGAAAAAAAAAAAAGGTGAAATGACTAGTAAAGTGCTTTTCTTATGTGCTTCAAGTGAGTTTTGCTTCCTGTGTTTTTCCCCTCATCTTTTTTTTAAACCCAGAGACGGAATGAGTGATGAGAGAAGAAAAAAAATGAATCCTCTCCCCTCCGTCTTCCTCTCACGCTGTTTTGGTAATCTATCTCATGCCGCACGGAGTGACTATACAAGGATGAATTAATTATGTTTCGGAAATGACTCATCTGCATGGAAACATAAAGTCAGCGAAGGGCAGCTGAAGTGGTAAAATACTTGAACTGTTCATAATCCATTAAACATGGGCATATCTGGGTGTGTTTGGTCAGAAATGTTTTTTTTTTTTTAATCATTCAAATTGAGAGGAGGCAGTTCCACTCTCCAGATTCGCTCAGTTGTTACATGTTTCAGCTCGTCAAGCGAACTTTAGTATGTGAGAGTCGTAGCTTGAGTAAAATGATCAAGGGAATAAAGCTCTCCACACAAACGTCTTACATCTCCTCAGGATTTCATTTTCTGGTATTTAAATTTGCTTGATGATCTGGGAAAAAAAAAAAATGGTAGAAACCTGGGAATATTAAAGCTCTGTTTTTTTTATATTTATTCCTAGTGTTTGGATTGAACCTTTGTACCAAAGATGAGAATAAATCTACACAATTTAAGGAGTAAAAACAACTCTGCTTTTTTTTTTTCTCTCTCTCTCCTGCTAGTAAACACATTCTTGTTCCCACAGAGAGCTACTCATCCTTGTAAAGGTCTTCTACAGATGAGCCTAATTGCTGCTTGGCCATTTAACTCTGGGAACAGGACAGTGGCATGAAATATTAACAGAAGCTCTTGGGATGCAGGAAAAGCAGCCTAAGACAGTCGGGAGACATTTATAATTAAGCAAGTGAGGATTCAAGAAGCGCGTGCGCCCACACACACACACACACACACACACACACACACACACACACACACCCGCACACACACACACACTCCCGTCTCTCTGTACCTTCTACCTTTTTCCGCTTCGTCTTTAAAACACTCAGAGGTGGGCATGGAACAACGCAAGGACACAAGTGTGTGTGAAGACGAAAAGCGCAGCAGGCAGAGCTGAAAAAAGCCAAACTGTACAGTCAGGAGTCATTAACGCCCCTCACGCTCCTCGGCGTGTGACGAGCCCCCGGCCTGCACAGACACAATAGAGGTCAAGGGTCATAAATTCTTTGAATGTTGTCCTCACTGACAGTTTAATGTGGCCCCGTGTCCTTTGTGCTCGCTGGGCTGTGATGCGGCAGCGGGGGCCTCCCTTCGGCCTCTTTTTTTTTGTTTTTGTTTTTGGTGAGCTTGTGGGGGAAACGATCCATGCCGTCGACAAAGTTTATTCAACTTGAAGAGATTGCTATCATCTAAAGAAGAGGGACTTTAGGCACATTTGTCACATTGCTGTATATGTCGTAGACAGAAATCTGGTTTGTGAGGTGTGTTTACCAGACGGTGCAAAGATAAAGTGCACAAAGAACAAAATGTTTTTATTATAAGCCATATCGATATAAAAGAAATCTGTAATAGGTACATCCAACATAGGGCTCTGGAAATAAAGTATGCATGTTTTCCTTTTACACTTTTATTTAAACAACATATTTCACTCCTTAAACGGTAAATCATTTAGTGAATTCTGCATTTTCTTTAGTTGTAATTAGAGTCTATTTGAGCTGCTGTTGCATTTCTGCGCCTCGCTCCAGCCTCCTCTGACACAAACGAGACGTTTTCCTCCACACGTTGGACATTTTCTCTTCCTTGAGCGGGTTGTAAACCCAGGAGATGTTGTTGCGTGAAAATCCAAGTTGTTCAGCGGTTTCGGGACGTACACAGACCAGCCTGTTTGGCGATAACAACCGCGAGCAAGCCGACGTTCTTGATTCAGCTCAGGTGGGGCTAATCCTCATGTACCGCCTGCCGCGAAGGTGGACGTCAACAGATGTGGCGGGAAAACACGAAACATTTCCTCCTTTTTCACTTAAGCTACATAACAATCAGAGGCAGAGGAGATATTTTCATGCAATGTGGCTTGAAAGTCCGAATAACAGTCACAGCTCAATTAGCAGAACAGCAATATTTGCATTAGTATTTAAATAATTACCTTTTGTTGTTATAGGAGATCAAAACTACATGTAGACTTTGATTGTATTAATAATTCATGGTGACTTCCTCATAATCTGTAGATATTTTCTGACAGAAAAGAATCATGACAACGAGAAAAATAACTAAGGTGAAGTTATTTTGATTGGACGTTTGATATGCGACTGATTGATTAGCTACATAGCAGTGTAGCATAGCATAGCACAGCGCTGAATTCCAGCCTCTAAAGCTTCCACCAGTATTCCAGTTGTCACGACAAATTCAATTCCAATTTCTGCGTTTAAACCCAAAGTCAGCCATGCATAAAATGTCTCATTTAAATTCTTTGTTTCATAAGCTGCCGAACTGTTTGTCCGAAAGCAGCAGAAAAATGCAATCCCTGGAGCAAAATGTAGCACGTGACGAAGGCGGCATTCCAAAATGGGAGCAGAAAACGTTCCAGGGGTTTGTAGTAAATGGAACATTTTACGTCACACTCTGAGCCACTTTGGATCACGAGCTTTAGCGACGGCTCCGGCGAATCCCTCCGCTCGGTGAGAAGGACTATCATCATTTCTGTTTTGTTGTCTGAGTGCAGATTATGCCTTTAAACTCCGCTGCCAACAGACTCGCTGCCTCTTGCAAAGTTTACGACTTATTTGAAAAGAGAAATCAATCCTGCAGAAAGGAGGCAAAAAAAAAAAAAAATGAAAAGAAATGAGCATTGTGCTGTACGTTCAGCCTGCGGGGCACAGAGCTGTGAAACACAACATATTAGCTTGTCAAAGTGGATGAAGTAATTTGTTTCTTTTTATTACAAGATTAAAGGCCTCGCAGTGGAGCTGTGCTGCGCATGTTCATGTAGTTTGTATTTTTTATACGTAAATGTTATGCTGACATATGCGTGGACTTACTTCTGTGCCTACTGTCTGCTGCTTGCTCATTCTTGTGCAACTTCTCCAACTGTACGCATGATTGATAGCGTACTTATTATACATAAAGAGAGAAACTGAAATCTATTCTCGCCCATTATGCGAGTGTAATGAAACTATATCTCCACAGGCTTTTGCGGACAGTTTACTCTCACTTCTCAGAGAGAGAGAGAGAGAGAGAGAGAGAGAGAGAAATAAAAATAATAAATAAAATGTATGTGCTGCTGAGATGAGCACATTCTGCATATTTTCAGGAGGAACTCTGCAATATCTCTCAGGATTCCAGGGAACATTTCCTCCCCCACCTCCACCGTAACACACTCTTAGAAAACAATTCAACTCAATGGTGATGGGAAAAATATCGACGTTTTTATTCCGGAAACTGAGCGGTGAAGAACTCCTTTAGATTTCTTCTGGAGAATTTAACTCGTGTCTGCATAAATCAGCGGTTCAGACGTTTCTGCTGAACTGATATTGAAACTTTTTTTTCTCTCACTTTTTGATTGTGAACAATATTGAACATTTCCTGCTTTAAATCAGTCCAGAATTGTTTGCAAAATATCCCAATACGTGTTTTAATGATGATTATTTTTTCCACGGATTTCATAAAATTCAGACTTTTCCATGTCTTTTTTTACCTGATAGCGGGAGGTCTTCCCTTTTCAGAGGATCTTTTTGGAGAGCTGCAGCTTCCACACCTGACAGCAGCCCCCTCCCTGGTATGCTGGAGTTCATAAGGAGCTGTAGGACGACCAGTCAGTGCCTGATGTCCAACCGTCACATGCAGAAACAAGCCAAACTGTATTCCTAAGAACATCGTTTGACCTTAGTGAAAAGATGAAATTCCAAAAAAAAAAAAAAAAAAAACATTCACAATCGTTCACATTTTCAGCAGCTTTCATGGCCTAATAAGGCCACCGATGCCGTCTGATGTCGTAACTCCCAAAAAAAGGATTTGCTGCACGCTGGGAAGTACTGGGGAGAAATATGAGGAATTTGACTGGTATGAAAAAAAAAATGTCAGAATACACTGATTAGGATTTTCATTTGTTCGCAAATCCACGTCGGGGACAGGCGGCTCTCAGGAGGGGGTGTCATTCTGTTTGAATTGTAACAAAGCGGAAAAATAATTTCTGTTTAATCTGTTTTAAGGAAAAAAAACATTCTCAGAGTTAGATTTTTTTTTTTTCCATGTTAACCTGGGATTTGTTTTGCTTTCAGTCACACTGTGTGTGTGTGTGTGTGTGTGGGTGGGTGTTCGCACTTAAACTCTGCATTCGCACAAAGTCAAAGGACCAACTTTCCCCAAAGTTTTGACCCACTTTGTGACTTCTCTTTGCACACTGGTAAACATATTTATGAACATCTAACTTTTTGTATAATCAGCTCCCTGAGTTTCACCAGCTTAAGGTCATTTGCTTCGTTGCCCATCTCATTTCTATCTTGTAGAACAAAGCGGGTGATGAGAGGGACTGATTAGGGCCCTCGGTTGCCTGTGGTTGTGTGTGTGAGTGTCCTCATCAGTATTTGTGGACGGGAGCCTTCAAAACTTTTCCTTTTTTTTTTTTGTCTTTTTTTTTTGTTGTTTGGTGTGCATGTTCTCTCTTATGGACCTCTGAGCCTTGGGTTTGTGTCAGCCTTGGACCAGAAACATGAAATTTGCATTCTTTAATTAACATCCAAGCGTTCACTGGTGGTTGTAATTCCAAAGTCGAGCCGACGCCACTTTTGGAATCAAAAAAGAAAAAAAAAAAAAAAAAAAAAAGCAACAACCCTGGAGGGAGATTTTCTGTTTAAAGCGGTGAAGAGCTGGACTTGATTGGTTGACATTTGGCTATACGAGTCGACAATAAGAGTTAGAAGTGATTTTATTGGGAAGAAGAAAACAAAAAAGTCGACGTAGATGACTTGCCTTTAGGTTTTTTGTTTTGTTGGCGTCTGTTAAATGACGAAAAATAAAAGACTTGTCCTGCAGAATAAAGTGTCTCTGGTTTACAAAAAGTTGTTAGATTTGACTTGTATGCCTAAAACTGTGTGTGCTGTCAATCCTTAGTAATTACAAAAAGGGCTGGAGTTACTGCAGTTCCAATTTAATTTCCCGAGCTTTGATAAAATGCTGGCATTTCTGTCCTTTCTGTCCAGAAGAAAACAAAACTTTTTAATTGCAATTTTTAGTAGAAAAGCTTTTGACAAATGTGGACACTTCCAACCAGGACAAAAGTTATGTTTGTGTAATTTTTTTTTTTTTTTTCATACTCGAATCGAGCCGTAATCAAAGTCGGTAGTTGGTAAGCTATGTAGCTTACCAACAAATGTACCAAAGATAATATAAAGAAGTTCAGGAAGTCTACAAAATCTGACAAATGTGGAAAAGTATCAATTATATTCTGCAAAACCTCTGCGCTCAGTGGAAAGTACTAACACAGAATCGTGGGTCAAAGTTGACATTTAGCATTTGTACTCGCTGTAACGGGCCTGAGATAAAAGGGTAAACTGGGATTATGGGATATGTGCGAGATCACGCTGATCGATGAACAGGTTGTAAATAACATTTTGAGGATAAAGCCCAGCGCCTTTAGATGGGAACAAGGGTTCTGTGCTACCACACTCTTCTACTTGTTTGTAAGAATGAAAACATCATCAAAACATTTTTTTCTTTCATTTCAAAATGTCCTCACCAGATTGTTTATGAAATATTGGTCTACGGAAACCACTAACAAGGTCAGGATAGCCAACACTGATTTTTTTTTTTTTTTTTTTTTTTTTTTTTTTTTTTTTTTTCTCTATAGAAACAACAACAAAAAAAAAAAAAATTTATATCTCTGCGTATCTC
>NW_015112795.1:126928-136500 GCF_001443285.1 Poecilia latipinna | reverse complement strand
CAGGTTTTTGTAGAATATTTGTTTAGGGAAACCACACCAAGGGGGGGGGATGCCCACCCTTTTTTTTTTTTTTTTTTTTTTTTTTTTTTTTTTTTACTCTCAGGAAAGCCACACAAAAAAAAGAGAACTAAAGTCATCCTGGAATTCCGCAAATGTGGATCTCATATTTGATGACAATAGCTTGAGGGTCCTGACCTTTGGCTGTTTCCATTTCTCCATCATGTTCCCTCTCAACCTCAGCCATTATAAACATGCCCATGGGACTGTGTGTGTTCCCACGGAGCTTATTACCATCATTCGTCTTCTGGGGTTCGCCTTTGGGGCCAAGTCAGCTCGGCATTGTCCGACATAATCAGCACGAGGGGATGTGACAACATGAGCGCCTCGTTTCCATTGGGTGACAGTTTGCTTAAGCAAATAACTTCCAGTGCAGCGGTCGGGACTCATTTGCTTTAGTTTTAATTTTAAATGGTCCCGTGGGAATATAAATAAATTCTCGCAGTGGCAATGGAAACAGCTAAGCGTGGCGTCTTTTCATTTCTGCAGATTGAATCGGATTTTGTACTGTAATTCTAAGACCTTATGGGCCTCTGATACTTTCACTGACTTAATATGAGCATTTGCTGATGGTCATATTGTCCTAAACAATGATTTGTAATAGTCTTGCAAAAATGGAGGCAAGTGTCTTGCAAAAACGTTTTTGGAGCATTTGTTTGGACCTAAGACCCAAAATATGACTAACTGGAAAGCTGCAGTCTTCCTTTGGACCCTCATTAGGAGGCATTCTAGCTGCCTGTGTCCCAAACCTCAAATTACCACCAAACAAGCTGGTAAAACCTTTTTTTTTTTTTTTTTTTAGCAATTTGCTTCAGTGTGAAGCCTTAAACCCAGAAACTCTCCAAATAAATAAGAGTGCAAAGTTATTTCGCATGCCATTTATTAGGCATCTGACACACAGAGCTGTGAAAAAGTGTTCGCGTCCTTACAGACTTCTTCTGTTTTGGTTTCTTTCCGTGAAACGGATGCTGCTGGGTGGCATAGGGGTAAAGTGTGTGACCATCGCACAGAGGACGGAGGCCTCTGTGCGATGGTCACCGGGTCGAGTCCTGGCCCCTTGACCTTTGCAGCATGACTTGCCCTTCTCGCACAACCCGCTTTCCTCTCACTTCACTGTCAAATAAAATCCACTAGAGCCAAAAATTAAAAAATAAACAGTTCTTCTGTCTCCTCTTTTGGGCTCACATTTCCAGCTTTTCCCACAAAACAGCATCGTTTTTCACCTTCTTAGTCGATTGACCTTACGAGAAAGTCGAGAAGGTTGAAGAAGCCTCTGGAGATGTTTCTTCAACTTGCTTCCGACTCCCCTGGCGGCGACTTCGCAGACGTACCATAACCCCCGTTTCGCTTCTCCTTGACCTTTTCATTTTGTCCTGCTTGACCCATACCTCCTCAGATCTACTCTTTATTAATTGACCTGCACCTTACAGTCTTGGGCTTTTTTCTTTTTCATTCTACCTTGGACTCATTTCTATTAAACCCGACTGGACCTACATATGCACCGTGTTTGATTTCAGCGCTGATACCTAGTGATCCGTCATCTGGAGACTGGGGTGAAACTTGTCTCCTTGTTCAGGTTTTCCCTCGGCTTATGCTCTTCTTCTGCTCTCTGCCTTGTCTGTAAAATCAGGAAGCACTCTGGACGGAGCGTATTCCCACAAGGGGCCTGCAGATTCCAGCTCTAAGGCACTACTTGGCACAGCGTAGCGGTACATTGATATGTGGGTAGTAGCCTGCTGCTACTTTTCACTCATTTCACAGCGTGACAGTGATACAAAAGGCCACAATGAACTACTGTTCCATTGACAAAACCAGGCCAGCCTCTCCCCAGCTTGCTGGCTAATCTTTTTTTTACCAAAGAGTCTATTAGAATAAAGCAGTGTTCAGTCTTTAAGGCATCTTTGATTATCACTTTTTTTATTATATCCTGGTACAGAATGACACTCTGCTCTGTTGTTTATTGCTGGATCCACTCATTTGTTGACTTACAAGCATCATGAACAGAGAATGGCCATTTAAGATGTAAGACGACATACCATAATCTTTTATTGCAGTACCTTAATCTTGAACTGAACATTTTCGTTTTAAACCATTCTTGACTTCCTGTTCTTCTGGCATACAAGTACGACATGAGCGAGAACACCAAGTCTCTTAGCTAATCTTCAAAAATAGAAAAGGAACAGTCAGTTGATTTTCATACAAAAGAACCACTGAGAAACCAAGGATGATGATGTGGGAAAAGCACATCTTGTCCATAAAGTGTAAGAAATCGGATGAAACTAGAGAATATGTTGACCTAAAGTACATAAATACAACATTTAAATGTTGACTTTCATTGTTATTTTTAAATGTTTTAAGTAGGATAAAGATTTTAGCTTTGAAATTGGCCAAGTCTGTAAAAGGGATGTTTTTTTTTTCTTCTTCTTTTTTGTAACAAAACGGAATCTCTAAAAATATACAATGCCTTAAAATAACATTATCTTTGTTGATATTTTTTCATTCATGAATTTGCAGTAAAAGAAAAAAAAAATCAGGGTAAGATTTTTTTTTTTTTTTTAGCTAAAATGTCTTGTTCGCAAAAGCACAAACAATCAAAAAGGGGGGGGGGGAAAGGATTCAACAATTGAAGTTCCCCTCTCCTTGTTGTAAAGTGTGTTGCAACATCACGACAGAAACAAATCTTTCCACAGTAAACTGCTGTTGGCACTGAAGTTCCTTAATGGGCAAATCTGCAGAGATCCAACTTGAAACCCCACTGCTTTTGCTGTTTTCGTTTGACACGTCTTCAGCAATTCCATTTTACTCAGGGGAATGGGCATTTAGAAGAACAATAAAAATAAAAGAAAGAAGAATCTACAGCATAGTTTGGTTGAAAGATGATGTTATCGGCATGCAACAAATAACATGTTTTAAACAACGAGCAGCCAGATCATCTCCACACACGCATCTTTCAGTGGCTTCAAAGCGAAAGCCGAGCAGTTTGTCTTCGCACAACTGCTGTTGTTCAACAGTAACTTGACACTCAAATCATTTGACAGGAAAAAAAAATGACAGTAAAGCTTTACCAAAATAAAAAAGCTTTAGAAATGAGTCGGTGGGAAAAAAAAAAAAAAAGTTCAGTAAAAGAGATGAAAAATGGGGAGTAGTGTTTTGCGTGCGTGTGTGTGTGTGTGAGTGCGTGTGCGTGTTTATGACAAAGTGGGAGCAGCAGGGGAGATTGATGAGGGAGGGCAGAATCAGCCTCAGCATGGAGTGACGCACAACTCATGATGTAATATGTGCTCGCAGCTGTAGCTTCAGGAGGCACAGAAAAGTCTGTGCGTCTTAATCCCCAAACATGTTTGAAGTTTCTCATGTCTGCTTTGGATTTTGTTAAAAAAAAAAAAAAATCCTTGTTAGCTCTAGGAGTTTTTGATGGGTGTGCTAAAAGTTAGCGTTAGCATTCGGCAATCCTGGTTTACGAAGCTGAGAAATGACATCAGACTTGAAATATTACCATTTATCATCATTATTCTCTTTGCGTTAAACTGTCAGCTGAATTCTTTGGTGTGTCTCTGGATCTCAAACGCTGATTTATTCTGAGATTTGAAAGAACTGGAGTGTTCTGACAATGATCTGAACTGAATATGAGTCAGTGTAATGGAATATGAATTGGGCTTGTAATGAACAACAACAAGATCCACAGCAAATGAATTAGACCGTATCTCATTATGTTGTTGGTACATTTTCCATTTCTGAGTTACTGTTAAAGCATTGCGCCCGATGAGCTTTCATCCAAATGATATTTTGTTTCGTGTCTACACACCCCTAGTTTGCTACTTGAGTTTGGGTTGATTTATACGCCCATGCTAAGTGGCTTTAAAAGATGAGAGAAGTGGGACAATCTGCCAAAGTCCAAATAAAAACTGTGATCTCTATGATGACAAAAATCTTCACAGGATCAAAGGACAGCAAAATATAAAGTAAGGGTCGAGTCTGCATTACTCTGGACGTCGTGCACCATTATTCTGTGTTTTTAAGCTCAGTTAGATCTGATGGTGTGGTTGTAATATCAAGGATAACAGACATTTTTATTGATTCTCACTTTTTTTCCCACACATATTTACTTTCTCTTGAGTCATCCATTCTTGTTTTACTTGTGGATACTTGTTATGCAAAAAAAAAAAAAAAAGGGTTACACTTTTTGATTTTTTATATTTTTTAATCTATAAGCTAATCTTTGTGTCTGTGCACAGCGATAACCGCCGGTTCTGAAGGTCAGAGCTTGGATTCAGGATTTCACAGTCCCCCAGTTGAGACGTAATCAATACGCGGAGGCATCGGCAGACTCCTGTCTGTAATTTCCCTTCGTCGCTTTTCAAATATATCATGCCTCCCCGGTGGCGATATGACTTAAAGAGAAAACTCAAATTGATGAAAGCTGTTTTTTCATCGCCGTCTTACACCGGCAGAGACTCTGATTAGCCGTTTGTATTGTGACACTGTCGTTTCTTACAAGTGCGAGGAAAACATTTCAAAGTGTTAGGCACTTACACGTTATAGAGCCAAATAGTCGCACACAAAAAGAAAAAAATAACTCAGACAATAGTGATGCAACAGTAGTTATTACTTACACTTATTTTAGTCCATGTATTAAACACTGATTTCTGAATGAAACCAAACAATAACAAGCTCCCGTCTTTGTGTATTCAGTGGTCCTTGGATTTAATGGCTGAGATTCTAAAAGGCAAATCCTGTTACGCTTAGGATATTCAAGTCATAAAACATAAATAAATCGGGTTGTGCTTTTTCAAGCAGACAAATAAATATGAAAGACAGTTTTTGGAGTTTAATCTTGAGCTCATTCTGAGCAGAACAAGTTAACGTTTTGCAAGTGGAGCGGCATGAGTACTTCCCACAAGTCTTGCTTTTTCAGTTCTGAGTAATTTTGATTTCAGAATAATTAGCATGAGGTAACACAACTGAAAAGAGATCATAAAAAATAAAAAATAAAAATAAGCGCACCTTTTGGCTGGATTGCTATAAATGACAGCTGTCACTTGGCTGCATTGACATTCGTAGTCAAACTGTGGAGAATGGTAAAAAAAGAGAGAGAGAGAGAGAGAGAGAAGGATTTGCTAAAGGTTTTCAGTGGAAATCTAGAGGTAAAGCTTTTCAATCTGGGGATTTGGCCCGCAAAGCCTTTGGGTTTGGCACTTTGTAGGGGCCAGATTAAAAAGAGGGCCTGACTGAAGGAGGCCACTCTGCTTAAACATGTCTGTTATTTGACTTTGGCTCAACACGTCTCAGCTTTAAAGCCCAGGGCAAGCCTGTGCAGCTGACACCTTTCTCAAAAGCAAATGATTTTAGCGTTAAATAATTATCCTCAACCATGACGAAAATGACTATTCCACACACAAATAATACAAAAAGTTTTGTTTTTTTTCAATGTAGGTACATGATACTAGAAGAAAAACACTCCTGGGAAAAAAAAGAAGTAATAATATGTATTCATAAAGTGCTTTTAAACTATGAATGGAAGATACTGTAGCTTGATGTTCACTCAAGGACACACGAAGGGTAGGGAGAATTGTTGTGTTAGACATGTCTGTCACCCCCCGTTTTTACACAATTACTGCTCCATTTTCCAGCTGTTGCTAGGATACCCAAATCCAGTAGCTTCATGAGGTCATCTCGCACACGTCTCATTCAGAAACAGATGCAACGAGCGCTTCTGAGTCAAAACTCCACTCCCCAAATCCCTGATGACAGGGTTTTTATTGACTATCTGTTAATCCCTGGTTATCACAGTCGAGGTAGATCAAAGTACTTGTCAGGAAGTTTTGCAAATTGGCAGGGATGTAACTAGAGGGGGCCAAAGGGGGCCTGAATGATCCTCAGAACAAAATGATAACTTTGAAGAAACTCGTTTTCATCTATGAAAAAATGTTATACTTACAAAATAATCTCTTGATTTCTTTAACTTGCTACCAGCATTCTGTGTCTTGCTTGTTGTGGCTAGCCATCCGATCAACCGTGGCTATAGGAAATATGAGAAGTTCACACCAAAAAGAGAAGCTAAATGCTGGATGCAGTTAGTTTCTCCCATCTAAAAGCAACTCAGAAGTTCTAAACAGCTAATGAAAGTTATTTTATGAACGTTTACAGTGATTTTTATTTATTTACTATACTTGGATTGCGATTTAACACGAAAACAAAAGCGTAAGTTGTTATAATAACTCATGTTTCTGGAGTTTTCATGTCATGTCTTCCTTGTTTCTTTGCTACACTCTCTACCCTTGAATGCTCAATCACTTAATCGTGCAAAGCTGTGCTCTTCAGAATAAAAGCCTCCGCCAGTAACAGTATAGGTGTCAGATAATCTGAAGTTTCATGCAGACAAAATTCGATCTTTTCAAACCAAACCAAGTCATTGACTACACAACCCTGTTTCTGCCTCCTGAACCCCGACTTTTTGCCTTTGCCTGCCTGAGTTTTATTACAGACTCTGATTTAATGTTTTTTGACCCTTGCCTGACTTCTGTCTCGTCTCCACCTGCCAGATTTCTGAAACTGTAAAACAGCGTATCCCACATCATCAAACCCAGACCGTTTCTTTGTCCACATCTCCCTTGGATTTTCCCCTTTACAGCTGCAATAACCCCAGACAGGTTGGTCGTTGCCGTTCTGAACAACATCGTCCAACCGTGTCATATCTCAGCCGCTCACTCACCGATTTCTCCTTCGAGAAACGACCTGGCAAATGTTCCTGCAATAAAACCGACATTCGGTGTGTTACAGTATTTCCAGGTCAAAAGAAACCCAGCTTATTACAACGGTGAAGCGTCTGATGGAAACAGCTAGTTCTTTTCCCCACAAATGTTCAAGAACTCACTATGTACTTTCTGGAATTGTCATCTAAGCTTCCAATGGTTTGGTGGGTGCTTTCTGAAACTCTCAAGAAATTTAAACTGACACACACAAGTACAAGTTCATTTTTAAGAATCATACAAAGGTTATTTATTTATTTATTTATATTTGTTAACCAACATGTCTACTCTAATGCCAGATGCTCCATACGATCTTTTTGAGGAGCAAAACTGCTCTGGCACCAGCTGTAGGCAACCAGCTTCTTCATATGGTTTGCCTGAAATGTTTGCAACACAAGACCACAAAAAAAAAGGAATAAATAAAAGAAAAAATCACTCACCAGCTTTAATCTCTAAATGTGTGTGCGGTCCTAAAAATCAGAACTCATTTAGGACGTGGTAATCTTGCAACCTTGTCATCAAGCTAAACTTTGAATATGTGCACATTGAGGCTTGATTAGTCTTTGTGATTGCAATTTGAAATGCTGTGATTCTGTCAGCCTTTTGATGTCTACAGGTGTAATGATATCACCTGCTCAGTACTTGCACGAACAGTCAGACTGCTCATTAAGACCGCGAACATATGGCTTGTCGCTGATTGCAGGAAGCACAGAAATTTCCTGCGCACGTAAAAAAAAAAAAAAAAAAAAAACTTGAAGAAAATAAAAAATAAAATAAATGTTGGAAGAAGACTTCTCATCATCACAGTCCCGGTTTAATAGATTCCTTGTGTTGGTCAGCATGTGCTTTAATCAGTTAGTAGCACTTCATGTGCACCTTATGTGTACCCTTATTTCCTTTCATATTCTCTATAAAACTGAAGAAGTTCTTTGTACGGCTCCACAATAATCTCCTCTCAAGGAACATAAAAAATGGAGATAACAAAACCTGGCTATTGCCATAAATCATCCGCAGTTCTTTTACTGTCTGTGGTTATGGCTGTGAATGTCATAACAGTATTTGCATGAAAATGGCAAACAGTGAAATCAACTCGCAGACTGAAAATAGTTCTTTCTTTATTACAGTACTTTGACTCTGACCCTTTGGACCCTTTTTTTGACATGATAGCGAAGAACAAAGTTCATTTTTTATGTAAAACATTGGTCTGCTAAGTTCGTAGTTCACCATTAAAGTATTTTGAATATTACAATATTGATTTAGAGTTGATTGTGGTGAAAAATGATTTTAAACTAAGAACTCTTAGGTGGCAAGGAAAAACTAAAGATGCTGTCTAGGGACAAACTCTTAGTTTTGAAAGGGATACCTTCATATATTTTCACTTCAAAGTATATAAGTAAGCACTATAAGTCCTCCCACGGGCTTAATTTTGTAAAATTTGGCCTTGTTTTGTGAAAGGGTTGACAACCACCGTCAGATACATATACAAGAGAAAAGGTTAAAGAATAACCTAATGCTTAATGATGAACATGAAACAAAAACTCAAGAAAAGTATCTCATGGAAAGGTAGAAAATAATCCCCCTTTTCACAAACTAAGAAGATAAGACCTGTTTAAAAGTAATCAGGTGACGTGATATGCTTCGACAGGATCTTGAAGACATTTTATGGGGTGCATTAAATTGTATTAGATGACAAGAAGAAAGGAGGAACGAAGGGGAAGGAAGCGAAAATGCAAGCGGCGGGTCGTAGAGCAATAACTTCTTCAGATTTATCAGAGAAAAACACACTTTGCGTTTTGTGTGAGTAATTCTTTCTGACTTCACTCACAGATTCATGCGCCAGATGGGAATTAATGCACAGGATGGCACGCTTGACATCATGCGGCATTTTTTTTATTTATTTATTTTTTTTTACTAAACCCCACATTACCTGTATCGTCTAATTCTTCTGCTGTGTGCAGAAATCTTCCGTTTACGGAGGAAAATCATATTGAATATCAGGGAATATCCTCATGCAGATGCAATGCCTGCAGTAATAGCTTTGCAGTAAGACGCAGCAAAAGCAGCAGGCAAAAAGCCTGTTTAGGAAAAACCAGGAGAACAGTACAGTCATGCTTGCCTTCACGCTGAGATGAAAAGTTTTGTAAATTTGCTGCGATCTTGCAACAATACATGTTTGTCTTATTTAAAGACCTTTTAAAGGATTGAAAGGCAAAACAAAAGAGCTAAGATCTTTTCCCAGATATGAACTTTCTGTCTTTTTTCATCCTTATCCTTCCCATTATTTTTATGTGGCCTTTTTTTTATGCAAAATACAAAAAAATCCAGTCATTTGTGCAGAACTTTTCCCACTGGACTTGAAATCATTACCATTACACGTCTTCTAAAACATAATTGTATTTTGTTCCATGCTCTCAATATCTCTTTGTTGTTGCGTTTTCAAGAAAATTTTGTTTTGTTCTGCTCTCTGGAGAGTTCAAGCGAGAGCACAACAACATGAAAAAAAAAATACAAAAAGGGAAATGGAAAAAGGACAGTAAGTAATAAGAAAATTATTCTCCTTTATTACCAAATGTCACCAGAAAGGTTGTACTTGTTAAAGGGAGCATATTGGATTAGAATGTATTGTCATGTCTTTCTTGTCATCTGTCCCAAAACCAATTTGGTTCCCACTGACCATCAAAGACGTGCAAACAGAGAACAAGGATTTCCATGTCAACTGCAAATGAAAGAAAGCAATCATCTTAACCCATATATACATATATATAT
>NW_015112795.1:116777-123562 GCF_001443285.1 Poecilia latipinna | reverse complement strand
TTTATTTTTTATTTTTTTTAAACCATTTCCTCTCGGTGCCCTCTGAGGGAACGGATCTGTGCAGGCGTAGCAGTTACTGCTACTTTGTGCATGTGTGTGCGTATTGACCTCCTAAAAGCCCAATGGATTTGGGTATCTTGGGAAATTTCCTCCAAATTGGACTTTAAGCGGACATGAGGGTGCTTAATGAGGTGTTGATCAGGAGTACGGCACCGGCGCCCTCAGAAATGGGGGTGGGGGAGTGAAATAGTTTTCCAGCGTGGACGATATTTACACAGAGGATTATTCTGCCCTGGTCTCGTTTTGCCATGGCGATAAAGAGGTCAGGTCCCCTGTGAGGTGGAAAATTAGACTTTGCAATGTTACGGATTAAATTAAAGCTCAAGATACTCGATTTGTGATCGAGATGTCGCACTAAATGTAAATTATGCGTCAAAACACCTGCTGTTTCTTGTTATATTCTGTATCAATTCACGATTGAATCGACGTTGCTTACATTTAAACATAGCAGATACGCTTGAGGTCAGGGGCTTATGTTAAAATCCACTACAGCATGCTCTCTACACCAATAGGAATAAGGCGGCGCCTCTACACCCATGTTGCTGTGACTCCTGAATGTTTGTGCTCCTGCAACAATTTCTGCCCTGCAGGTTTTCTCCATCAGGCACGGTCAGACGGGCGCCAGCGCTCACACCTGACCGCAATCTTCTCATCAGTCTGCTACGGGACAAAGAAAGCTGCCGGATGACCGTTCTTGGCCCGATGATCAACCTTTGAGGCACAGCCAAGCGTCAAGGGAATATTTACCTCTGAGACAAAGGAGCCTTCTGAAGAATACAACGCTTGTCTTTTGCTGTTTTTTTGGGGGGGTGAAAAAAGAACTAATTACTGGAAGCATTCCAGTCAAGCGCAGTCTTCTTCATCTATTGACTCAAAGTATGAAGAACAGCTTGATTGGACGATTTGAAATGAGCTGCTTCATTCTGATTGCATTCTCCACAGAGCTGCTCAGTTATCATGTGACTGTTCTGTTTCATATTAAGCTATCGTCATGGAGCTTTAGATATGTGAAGCTGTTTTTTATGGTGAAAAATATTGTTTTTTTTATTTTGATGAATAACACTTTCTTGTTTGATCATCCTCTACGGTGTAATCTAGTAAACAATCCTGGGATTATGAGGTTCCGGCTTCCATGTGCTTCTGTGGTTGACCAATGGACAGACACACTGTTAATATTTTACCTATTCCCTGTTTGCTGCATCAGAAACAGATAAATTAAGATAAATACAACATGCAGTTCAAATTATTTAAGGGAATAAAGTCTTCCAGATCAACCTGATCCCATGGGGAAAATGTAACTGTCATCCTTTTTAAATGCCAGATAAATTGTGACAAGCGCTTTTTCAGTTCAGTTTCATTACTACTAATGTCAAAAAAATGACTAAAGTAGCACCTGAAAATAGACTCAAACATCTGAAACAATTAATCAGGTCAAAAAGCCATGAAACAGTAAAGAAAATCTATAAAGTATCAAGTCTTTTTTCCATCTCTATGTTCATTAGAAACGGTCTGATTTAAAATCTACTTTGATTTTGCAGCTTCTGTGTCTGAAATATTACACATCTGTTCTGTCAGCACAAGATTTAAAACAAATACTTATTCACTGAATACAATCAGTGCCTACAGAAAAACGCCTTTAGTTTTTGGTTTTTTTGCTTCTTTTTTTTCCATGGTTATTTGGAAACTTCAAGGGGGACATTAGCGTCGCCAAAGCCATATTTTACTCCTTGGGGATTGAGATTCCATTCACTAATATTTAATCACGGATTCTGGCATGCGATCCTTTGATCTGTTATTTTTGCTCCGACAAAGAAATCTTGTTGGCATTCAGTAAAAGTGGCGAGGGACGGGATTAACCTAGAAGTGAACCGGACTTCAGAGGCCCAGATGGCCAGTCTTGACCACTCGATCAGGCCATTCGGGGAAAATTGCCCGCGTTGGATATAAGGGTGTCACATGCCTTTTTTTCCCCCTTCCATCAAAGTCCTGACATTCATTTCCACTCAATCTATGCCACTTTCCTTACTTTTTCCCTCTCCTTTTTCTGTTGTGCATTAAAGTCATTAAAGTCACTCTGTGTCTGGTCTCTCAAAGACAGTTGTTTGCTACAATCCGAGACTCTTCGCAGTTTCCAAGATGAAATAGGAAACAAAATGTTCCCAATTTTCTTCTGTCACCAATCCTGTTTCCCTTTCTGCCTTAGATTTGCGTCATACATGTCCGTCTCCTTCACACGCAGCGACTTGGATTTTAACGTGCAAAGAAACATACTCGCTTCTTTTGTGCACTGGGACGCAAGGGGTTGGTGTTGCTAACTCCATTGGGAAATCGTGGGATTGATTTTTGGCTGCAGTAATTGTGGTTTCATGCAGATGAAAATGTGTTAAAATATGGAGGCCTTGCAAACGAATTCGCAGTCGATACGAAAAGAAACGGTGTGTTTTATAGGGATTGTACAAAATGGATTGAGAAAAGTTCAGGTATTTATTTTGTAGAGAATCTGTAAAACTTGCCACAAATATGGTTTCACGCCAATTTGACTTATCTTGAGATATCTCAATAAACAGAGTTTCAGTTTCTAGACACAAATGGAGATAGAAGTGACTCTCAGTTTCATGCCAAACTTTCTAGATTTTTAATCAGGAAAAAATGATTTCAATCAGACCTTTTCATTCCACTGACATCTACTTTGTCCATTACATGAGGTGGCCATGTGACAAAACATAGAAAATAATTATTTACTTTTGCAAGTTGCTGTATGCAATCTACATAAAACGACACTGCGAGCGCATCACCCAGGTTCAGGCGTTTCCTCATGCAAAATACGATCCAAAAGTACCAGAATGGACTTCTACACAGACTCCACTCACTCTGGGAGCCCAACAATTAGTTTGGCTGCAGCTCAACAATCCATTATGCGTGGACCGACCCCGGGGGCGGAAGCCCCTTTTTTTTTTTTTTTTTTTTTCTTCTCCTCAGCAGTGGGCCTGTTTCCCACCGCCTGAGCTGAACTATGAAGCTGCAAGACTTCACAGAGGGGAGAAAGAGTGACTTCAAAGGTTGGGGATGATTGGCTAAGATCTATGCAGAGTGTGACACAGCGACACACACACACACACACACACAAGGTGCACGTTTGTGGATTTAGATCTTCCACACCATGGAGCGGAAGAAGGAAATGCAGATAGTCTTCATTTATTTTCAGATGATTATGGATTACATCTCTGAATATTACAGATGTATGTTTAAAAACTCCCCAAATGCTTACATCTCTAAGGAGAAAAAAAGGTTTTGACTGGGCAAACTCATGTTTACAATTGTGATGGTAGGACATAAGGACAACGGGGGTTAAATAGCCAAACGCGTTGTGCAAATTGATGCATAAGGAGCAAGTGTACAAACTTAAACCTTTCAACTTAATGTTGTGAGGAAATGATCCGACACACAGTTACGTTCATGCTTTAAAATAAAGTGGCTACAGCTGCGATAAAGTCGGTCATGCAAATCATTTGAAAATAAGATGAGTCCAGCAAAGCAAGAAAGCCGTTCAGGATGCTTTTCTTTGTAACTTACAGCTTTGTGCGTTTTTTCTCCTATGGTTTAGCTCAAGGTTTCAGCCATTAGAGATTACTGGGAAACACTGGAAAGCAGATAATCCATTTTGTTTGTTGTTGTTTTTTTTGTTTTTTTTATCTGCGGATAAGTGCTAATCTCCCGAGGTAAAAACAATTTCACAGAAAAAAAATATTTATAGATGTTACAGGGCCTCGTAGAAACAAATACCACTCATTTTTATTAGACGTTTTATCAGATTACAACCACAAATTTCAATGTATGTGTGTATGTTCACCTGTTGCACCAACACAGAGTGCGACATTTCGCAGAGGAAGGAGAGTCGCACATGGATTTCTGACTGTTTTGCAAATCAAAATTGAAAAATTGTCTGAAACATTCATGCATATAAATATTTATTTTATTTGCTTTTTTTTCTAAGGCTTTTCTTTAACTTCCCACCACCTCTGAGCCACTTATCTGTTGCTATGGAAGCAAAGAATCCCCACAGCATGATGCGACTATCACCGTGTTTCACTATGGGGTTAATGTCAAGCATTTGCAAGCGTTTTGTCTTTTGCATTGGGTCCAAATCTTCATTTACTTCATTATTTTAGAAATGAAACCTTGATAAACAAATATATAAAAATGCTGAATATTTTTTTTATTTTAAAAAGTGAAAAAAATCTTTAAAAATGATGCACAGAATTGGTAAACGTGAACTGTGAGACTCTAAAGTTGCTTTGAATTGGCAAAGCTAAAAACAAATGCGTTCAAAGGTAAAACGTTTCAACATATGGAAATAAATTTTCCCCGATGTATGAGACCGTAAAAAATCAATTTCTCCGTGCCTTGATGTTTTATTTGACTCGAGTTGAAGGGAGCAGGAATACCGTAGCAAAACGCCGCAGCAAGACTTTCTGCCAATGTGCTCCTTTCTTTTACTGGATTGCTGTAAACACTTTTAAGCAGCCTTTCTATTGCCTCCTGTCACCGTTTTGTTCAAGCTCGCCTTGGAGTCCTTTCAGAATCATTTGTTGCAGTCTCTTTGTATATTTTCTTTCTTTTTTTTTTTGTTCTGCGATATTTGAACCTTGGCACTGTGTTTTTGCTGAAAGCTGCTGATTGTTCTTTGCACGGGGTCACGGAGGTAAATCACACAAGAAGCAGAATTACATTATAGCTTATTTGGAGGCCACAAGGTTTCACGGGAGCCATCCATCAAATGTTTGAGGGGCTTTTGGAGCCCACGAGGAGAGGTGATTCTGCAAACACTGCATAGCGCACCCCAGGTAAATTCCGCTGAGCAAATCAGGAATGGATCACAAGCGCTCACCTCTCTGGAAACAGACATGGCCAGAAGGCAGGGAAAAGGTGGATCAAATAATCCAACCTGGTTTTGTTTTGTTTGTTTGTTTTTTTCCGGTAAGATGCAACTGCAGCTTTTCGGCATAGATAAACAATACTTAGAAAGCATTTTTATAACTCTGAAAGGTCCAAAATTAAGTATTGAAAGTACTTTTTTGTGAGTTTTTGAGCTTGTGGGCAAAAATGCTGATTTAAAAGGAAAGTTTCACTTTTTTTTTTTTTTTCGTTTAGCTGATTTTTATGAAAGCCGGAACATTAAAGGAATAGTTTACATTTTTGAAGTTTTCGCAATTAAAAAAATAAAAATATATCTTTGTATAAAAGTAAAGAGACCAGAGTTTGTTCACAACACAGCGGTGATAGACTGACAGGAAACTAGCTGAAATATAATTACGTAAAAAGTAGATGATATATTAGTAGACATAAGAACTACAAACTCACAAAAACCAAACAACTTCTTTGTTGCTGTTTTGCAACGATAGGCAATTAATAACTTGTCACATTACTTTGTATTTCACTGAAAAAAAACATTCAAATGTTGGAGTTTGTACAGCAGCTCACCTACATTATAAACTGATGGGATTTGCTTAACAAACTCTTTAAGGCTTTACAGATCCCTTTCCAATTTTGTTCTTTTTTTTTCTTTTTTAACAGTTTTTCCTTCCACTTAATTCTCCAATATGCTCATATCCCTCTACATGCGATTCATAAAGTCAAAATTTAGCTTAAACTATCTAAATGAATGAAATTTTTGATGACATTTTGATTTATTGAGATGATCTAATCTCAGCTTCAATCATCTTTAGGTGTACATTATTTTTTAACATAAAAATATGGAAAATAGAAGCATAATATTTGTGTTTGTATCCTTAATCATTATGTTTTTGGTTATGTTTTACTTTTCTGTTAATGTTGATATCTAAGCACTGCAGTATCGCATTCTCTATTCTCCATCATCAGCACTTTTCACAAGCGCTTAATTGCAATCGCACAAACGTCTTGGCACACGCTGCCTTATTAGATTTGCATGGGCTGGCGACCTGCACGTACATTGCCTTTTAAAAGTTATGAAGACAGGCTTTTAGAGAGCCGCAACCCGAGCGGAAAGAGTGGAGCCTTGTGTTTGGGGGGGCTGCTTGTTAATTACGAGGTTTGTCCTCGACTGCACTCGCCTTTCCAGACGCTGTCTGAGCCAGCCGCCCCGCCAGGCCCAGTCATGAGTGGCCTAATGGCACCCCGTGATACATGACACAGGAGTCGGCGTGCGTTTCACACTTTGGGCTGCTTTATGCCTCCGGATGGCTCTACATCATGTCCGGGGTGCGAGGCGCCAAGTTTAGCACATTTACAACTATTATCCCTTTCATCTCAATAAAAGTTTCAATTACGAGACGTAGATGGGACCTGATAAATGGGCCGTGCTGGTGAAATACTGTACTCATACACAGGCAACGGGAGGGAAGGAAGGCGCAGAGGGCGAAGAGGGGAAAGTGATGCACATGGAATCGGGACACGATGACTGCGAGTTAGAATTTGTTCATTAGGCGGCGTGTTGCTGCTAGTCCTGAGACACATGTGGGCTAAAACCACTCGAAAAATTGAAGAAATATTATATATGTAAAGGTAGGATTTTGTGTTATGTGTCAGCTCAGGCAGATTCAAAATGAGCCACAAAACTCTCATCACTGATGTTGAAGAAAAAAAAGACATATCTATATGTTTCTGATTAGTTTTTTTTTTTTTTTTTTTTTTTAGCTCTTTTGACCTTTTTTTATTATTTAATTGAAAGGAAAGGGGGAAATGAG
>NW_015112795.1:111619-113617 GCF_001443285.1 Poecilia latipinna | reverse complement strand
CATCCCTGATTTTGAAAAAAAAAAAAAAATATTTTTATTTTTTTTTTTTTTTTTTTTTTTTTTTTTTTTTTTTAGCTCTATTGACCTTTATTTGATAGTTAATTGACAGGAAAGTGGGCAATGAGAGAAGGGGGAAGACATGCAGCAAAGGTCGCCAAGGCCGGGAATAGTACCTGCGACAGCTGCGTCGAGGACTAAGGCCTCCATATGTGGGTTGTGCTTAACCCCTGCGCCAACATAGCACACCCTCTGATGAGTTACTACTTAAATTTTGCATGAAAAGGTAAGAAAGCGGGGCTAATAAACCATGATTTTGACTGTTTCTTTTTGTTTTTTGTTAATGCTATAACAACTGCCCAGGTCATATCATGTGTTTTTGGTGTCTTTTATTGTGATAAATCAGCAGGTGTGTAAATAAAGCCAGTAATGTTTGGCACCCACTTCCACTCAGTCCATCTGAGCATCCCCACAGCATGACGGTGCCACCACCATGTTTCACAGTGGAGATGTTGCGCTCAGGGCGATGAGGAGTGTTTCATAAATCCGACTAAAAGTAGATTTTTAATCTTACCTGGCGTTTCCTTCAACAGTGGCTAAATCAATTCAGGTTCTCTGAATAATGTTTTAAGTACAGTTTTCCTGTACTTTACAAGAGAAAACAACACTTTGTATAACTATATCACTTAAAATACAAGTAAAATACACTAAAATGCAGGTACTTGCAGAGGAGGGGTTAGGGGTGTTGAGCACCTGCCCCTTTTTGCTCCCTGCCCCCAAGTGCCCTTTTGGTCAATTTTTATTTTATTTTTATTTTATTATTATTTCCTAAACCCTCTGACACATAACATGTGCTAAAATTTGTATTATTATTAGTATTATTATTTTGTATTTTTCAAGAAAAACAACATAATAAGCCCTCCAGTCACCTTGTTACCTTTGACCTTTTGCCCATGACGCACATCACAGTTGCCTCTCGCGCAGTGAGATAAGGCGGCTAACTGCGGAGCTGAACGTAGCGAACGTTCCAGATTACTGAACAGGTTTAGGTGAATTAAAAATAAAGTTTTTGGTGAATAAAGTGGAGTAGACTTGCTACTTGTCAGATGACGGAAAACGTTGAAGTATCGTTTCTGCTTCAGCACGGAGTCGTGGTTTAAGCAGAGAGGTAATGAAATACAACAGACACTGACAGGCCTCTGCGTCTGGCTTACTCTGAAGAACTACTGAGCGGGAGGAGACAGGTGAGGAAAAACTGTTCTTATCTATCGATTCAGTATTTTTATCATACAGACATTAGGCTGTTGTTGTTGTGCTATTAGCTAGCTGCTAGCTAACGACTTTGCTAGCAAAGTAAGATAACTGAAAAGCTTCTTCCCTGTAATGACTGTATTCCCAGTCATTCTTCAGTATCGCTTATTCAATAAGGGCACATCGCCCGTCCAAAACCGATCATCTCCATAATGGATATAAGTCCGATTTTCTAATTTCCTTTCCTGCATAATGTACATTGCATTTATTCTAGCGTTAGGTAAATGTATCTTGAAGGAGAATAGCACTTAAATAAAAGTCCAATAAGGATATTAATTCAGAATTAAAAATAACTCACTCATGATAGATATAATGTATGTAATAATCAATCAAGCTGTTCCTGTCCAATAAAAGTGTGTCATTAATGAAGGGGAGAAAAATCCAGACTTTAAGTAATATTATGTTGTGCTATGGACTCAAAAACATATTGGTTTAAACACAAGGGTAAATTATTGGTAGTGCGGTTTAATACAGTGTTCTGATCAGAATTCATTATGTTTTGCTTTTTTCAGTTCAAAGATGCCACGCAAAGAAAGACGTCAGAAGCAAAAAAGAAAGGATCTGCTAGAAGCAGCCAAAAGTAGTGGAATGTTGGCCAACTGGGTCAGAACGAGTACCACAGGTAAGAACAAAAAAAAAAAAAAAAAAAAAAAAAAGGTTTTACCTACTGAAAAAATTAGATTTGTGTAA
>NW_015112795.1:67550-108273 GCF_001443285.1 Poecilia latipinna | reverse complement strand
GGGAATGTGGGCAAACGGGGTAGAAAGAATACCACAGGGAAAAAAAAAAAAAAAAAAAAAAAAAAAAAAAAAAGGTTCTTACCATGATCAACATGCAGTTTTTGGTAGTGAACAATATATTTAATATTACAAGGCAGCTGTTATGTTTTTATTATGTTGAGATGTATTAAGTCTGCTTGTATATCTCACAATTTGTAATTTATCATTGTTTATTAGACTCTGAAAGCTGTGACTTTGTTAATATTCTGCCCTACAATGCAGTTAGATGTGTCCTTTTTTTTTTTTTTTGAGCACCTGCATCTTTAATGGTCTCTACACGGCCCTGCTAAATTGGTTTAGAAAAAAGTTTTTAAAACCTTGGCAAAGCACATATCGAACATCCGCAGATAGGATTTGGTCCTCTTGCAGATGTCTCTTTTCCCCCAGAGACATGGAGGAGTGATATTTGATCTAAAAGAGCCAGGAGTAAACTTTAAAGAGCGTTGGCAAATGAGAATTTTGTGTCAACATGGTTTCCAAAGATAGAGCTTCGGATTCTGGTGTTAAACTTCAACAGCAAAAAAAGGAATCAATCGCAGAAGTTTATTCTGATATTATAATTTCCTCTGTCTCCTGTGATTTACAGTCGCACATATTTAAAACTAGAATTTCTTCGACTGAAAAAAAGAACGGCAATACATATGATTTCAACATCGAGACTCAATTCGGAGGTCGAGACACTAATGTGGCTTTTTACTCACCATTCCTGCGGCATTGTGTCACACTTCCTGTTCGCAAATAAGTAAAATGTCATGAATGCCTTTGCCAAAAGACGGGCCAAAGAAAAGAGCAGGAATCGAGTCCTGACAGGATTATTGGAAGAAGACGACGGTCTATAAACTCTGTCAACTTTTTAATGGGACTAAACCGCCTTTCTACGAATCCCTCTGTCGCGTCCTTTCACAGTCTTTCCCTCTTTTGAGCAAGTGGCCGCGCACTTCCAGGTCAGCTTCCTGGCCCATGCAACATGCACCAAACTCTTCCACGAGGGAGACGACAACTCCGGCATTATGAAAAGACGGTGGCCCCTGCGTTCACAGTGATGCTAATGGATTTCTACAGCTCTCCAAGCACAGAGACGTCCCTGTGGTTTTAATTCAAACAGAGAACATCAACAAGTTAGGGCTGGCCTTTAAAGAAAGGGAGAAGATGAGGTAAAAAAAAAAAAAAAAGTAGCTTAAGGGAGGCTGGAGAGTTGAATCAGACTATATTTTAGGGTAAAACAGTTTTAAAACCTTAGCTTAAGTTTTATAGGCTGAAAAAACAACACTTTGGGGGCCTTTCCGCAAGTCTGTTTGGTTTATTGCAAACAAAACACAATGAAGAATATTCACACAGCTCTGTAAAAAGTGATTATACTCCTAAGATCTTGTTGGCCTCAGCTCTAAGTCTACGGAGAGCAACATGTTTTAAAAAGTTTTGCAGTATCTCTCGATTTGACTGGGCCATTCTACCATTCTACCACCTCAATCCAAACAACTCGATTTTTAGCTTCGGCTGTATGTTTGGAGTGGTTGTTGTGGTTGTCCTGGTTGAATGTTTGTGGATTCACCAGTTGATGAAGAATCTCTTTTGAATCTTATTTCTGGGAAATTTGCTTTTTTGTAGATCTCTTTTCCACAGAACACGTCTAAAACATTCAAAAGAGGATGCAGCTCGGGAAGCTGCAAGACGCAGGATACGTTGATTCATGAGACATTTACAAAAAAATAAATAAATAAAAAAATAAATCCCCTTTTGCTTTATTAATTTTTATATTGATAATATGTATATTAGAAGATCAACTCCCTCTCAGTTCTCCTCATGCTTGATTATCAGGTGGTGGTGATTCAGTGGCACATGTGTCGAGTCAAAGTGGATTTTCTCGTCCTCGCTACCGTCTGGCTTTCTGCGCAACTTTTGCTGCAAACAGCCTTTGATGTATGAAATTTATTTAAGATAAACTCAACCAGACATGCAATTTGCCCTTATATATGAGCAGCAGGGAAAATTCAGAGAAGACGCCTCATTGATGCTCGCATCCACCGCTCACACACGAGCAGCAGCCGGATGCCTGCATGTTATATTTACACTGACTGCTGAAAATCGGAGTTGATGAGCACATTATCTAAATGTGAAAGATAGAACATGAGGTTTGTGTGTGCGTGTGTGTGCGTTGAGGGGGTTGCTTTCGCAGCCGTGCCCGTGCGGTTTGCAGATAAAATTATTCGGCGCGAGTTGTTGATGTCTGCGATAATTGCGCGTTGCCGTGGCGACGGAGCCGCTGAGTATGTGGCCTTCTCTCCGAGTGGACATGGGAGAGATGGGAGACGGCGGAGGTGAGTTTAGAGCACAGGAGGACTCTGGGAATAAAACTTTGCACAGCTGTCTCTGTGATTGCACGTTATCGGGGTCGCTGCCTTCGGACAAACAACCGTGCAATGTGTGACTTTGAGATTGCACATTATTTCTTGCTCGCCTGGATGCGCTGTGCGTCACATGCTGATATGTGGGCTAATCCAGCGAAATACAACACAGAGTACGATTCACCCACATAATGAGGGTACAGTAGCAGGGAGGAGAGAACAGAAACAAGCGGCTGGCAGAGTCCGACTGTCTTCATTTGACATGGAGCTGAGTTGTATCCAGTTGAACTGGATTATATTAAATTTGACAGAATTCTGATGGTAAATTTGATACTAATTCAATTTGTGGCTTCATGGAAAATTCAAAAGAACAACAAGAAATCCATTTGAGACTTCTGGAAGTCTGACTCAACCTTGGGTACAATTTCCTGTTACGACAGTTCTGTGGGACAAAACCCAAGGAGTATATAATGGCTTTTTCAAAGATAGTCTAAATATCTGACCCAATTCATAAAGCTGAATGGGGGAATTATACAAAAGGAATGAATTCAAAGAAAGTTGTATTATTTTTAACATTTTGACATGAAATTGAAAATCCTTGATGAAATAAATTAAACTGTTTTCTGGTTTATGAGGTGGGTAAAACATCCATTGTGGGTAATATTTGGTTAGATGACTGGATAATTATGTTGTATGTCTGTTAAATCTCCTCATCACACTGTAATATTGAAAAAAAAAACACACAAATAGAATCAGAGCTCTTTTTTGATTGTAGGAAAAAACAAACTGTTAGGTCTGACATTGGCAGCAGATGTGAGCTCTTTGTACCTTCAAAGTGAAAATTATTTCCAAAGAGCCATTGTGATAGTTTGAATGTGAAACATGGAGAGCACAAAGGATTACCTTGAACACAAGACAACCCAGACACAGAGCGGCCCACGAGAGTATCGAGATCTGACCTGGAAATTAAGAATTATTGCCTGATAAACAAAACCCTTTAAAAAAAAAACAACTCTGATATTAATACTTTTGCAAAAGAAAAAAAAAGCAGGTGGGAAACTGAAGGTTTAAAAATAGCAGTGTAGTCAGAAACTGAATGTGATATTTTTTTCAGAATAGTACATTGTTACTTTCTTTGTATAACCAAGAAAGTACTATTTACATTCTTATTTCCAACCTTAAGGCGTATGTCCTTTCCATTTCCACCCACTTCCCTGCTGATGCACAGAATTTCCTTATTCTGCATACAAAAATGTTTATGTGCATGTATTACAAGTGAAAGTGTTTCCAATGTTTGTACTTTTATATATTTTCTTTTAATCTTAGATCTGATCTTACACGCACAAGAAACCATAATAAGAGACAAGTGTAAATCCTTAGACTCCCAATTCCAAAGACAATGACACAGAAGATTCAGAAAGTTTCACAGCATAAAAGTGCTATTTGGACAAATTACATTTAAAACCAATGGATACACTTTCATTGTTATAATTGACTGGTGGTGTAAACCTTCGAGTTGTTTCTCCCTTTTTTCGAACGCTTTTCTGAGTGGATAACAAGTAGCTGCCATTGACATCAAAATCCCTGATTCATCTATTTCACCCAAAGAAGTGAAAGACATTGTAGAGCACTGAATGGAACACGAGTTTTAAATAAAAGAAAAATAAAGCGATACAGAATGGGAAGGGCAGAGGAATACGCCTCTGAGTGCAGTTGTTAGTTCAGAATGCATCAATGGACTCTTCTTTGACTCTGGCAGTAAATTAAGGGGAAAGGCCCATTTTCCTCGGTGGGAGCCTTAACAGGAAAGCTCTCATGCATGGAACTGCGAGTCCTGATGGGGTTTTCAGCCTCAAACTGTCAAAACACTGAACTGTGGCAGACCTGGAGGGGGGTAACCTTTATTGGTGCATTGTAAATTGAACCAGGAAGAAAAGTACAGTACACGTGGAGAACATCTCTTAGGAAAAACGAGATTTTGTGTTGCTTTTGGATGCTTCCACTTAAACCGTGGCGACATTGTTCAATAAAAATGTTTTAAGATGTGATATGACCGACTCCAAAAGTGAAATTTCACACAAAATTGTCTGGGTCTCTCACGGCGTCTGGTGGCTGTGGATTTTCTCCGTCAGCCGGAGAACTGGAGACTAAAACCGGCGAGGACTCATTTGGGTGGAATATCAATTCAATGCTCAAATGCATTTCGGAAAGTGGAGGCAATTAACGGGCTAATTATCAGCACCGTGGAGAACATTCTAATCACCAGAAAAAAAAAAGAAAAAAAAGCTTAAGTGAAATAATGTCATCAACACAAGGCTGAGTGGTGAGCAGTGGAGGGAAAACGTTACCCTGCTGCAACCAGGACATGACCTTCTGTCTGAAACTTGAGGTGTTTTAGGTGGATTTTTATGTCTCCTTGTGACCCAAATAAAGAGTGACTTATTGATCTGTTCAGTCCTAAAAGTCACAAACAATGTGGACGATGTATAGCACAATTATAGCACAAAAGCTAATAAATAATGGTTTCTACTTTTGATCAAATCTGATCTTGGTGGTGATTACCATTTAGTTCATGGACTCGCAGCAACAGCACCCGGCGTCTCTCATTAACTGCGCCCATCTCTTTTGATCTTCCACCAGATGATACTGAGGCAAGGTGAAAAGTTTACTTGAGGGAGGAGACTGCATCTATTAAGGCTTTAATGAAAACACTTGACCATTTCAGGGGAGAAAACCAGCAGCAAACAGAGTAAAATAATATGTACCTGAAGGGAAAATGGAAAGTTTTACTTCCCTGTAGGATTAGTTCCGGTTCAAGGCTACGGAATATATACAGAGGCCTTATGCAAATTGGTCTCATGAGGACAAACAATGAATTATTGCATGTTTAAAGCCTGAAGCAATGCAGTTATGTATTCGTATATCTCGGCCGTTAAGTAGCTGCATTGGTATGGTCACACAGGGAGACATTTACCAAGCTCTTGGCACTATCCCATCCCATTCTGTTGTAAATTGAGTTAAGTTTGGAAGACTTGATCGTTTTTTTTTTTTTTTTTACCATAATAAACCCTGGAGAAGTGGTTAAACATGAGCCCCAGTTTCACTACAGGGTGTCGTCCATGTTCATTTCGGTTTGCGATCATGAATAACTAGAAATCAGATGTCAGCATACATCTCCGTATTATCTCATTATAAACCCTGTGTGAGTGACTCACTGCAGTTTCTCCAGATTGCATTCACTGTTCAAACATAATGTAAACCGATTAACGTGTGGGACGATTGAGACTAATGTCAAATGTTGGAGCAGTTCCCCACTACGACAATCTTAAGGTATGTTTAATGAAAATTCTTGCTAAGTGCAGGCATAACTTCTCGTAAGTATTATAGCATGGCATCAGTTGTGACAATGTATACTGTGGGCTGGTGAGATGGTAAGGCATTAAACACAACAGCAAAACAAACAAAAAAAAGACTAAAGAGATTCCAAGGTTGTGTAAGATACATGTTAATTGGCATACAGTACTTTGCAAAAATATCAGTCCTCCTTAAATGTTCCCACATTTTGTCACCTACATAGACGAGAGTAATCTGTATTCTTAGCATTTCATGTGGTACACCAGCATCAAGTAGAGCAGACAGAAATGTATGAAAAAAAGTGAAATCCACCTGAATTTTGCTCTTTTATAGTCTTCAACTAATGGCAGTGGAATATTGTTGAGTGCTGATCCCTAACAATGTCTTTTAGGTACTACAAATCTGGGCGTATGTAGTTGCTGCAATACCTTTAAATATTTTTTGACCCATGCACTATTTTATAATAAGCACACACTTTTATTGACTGCGAGGAACTGTGGTCATGTGTTCCAACATGACCACATTTTGAACACACTTTTGTGCTACTGTAATCGTTGCAGTAGCACAAAAGTGGCTCGAGACTAGAGCCGTGAGGAACTCCTCATGTGATCTGTGTTCACTTAAACTGTAAAGAAGGAATAGCATGTAAACAATGCCCCATGTTAAGAAGGGACTGTGGTCAGATAAAACTTTCTGACCCACTCTTGTGCCTCTAAAAACTCTCCATCTATCCCTCTGACCAAACGTGGTGGAGGCGGAATCGTGCTCTGGGTATCATTTCATTAGAATGGCCAAGATAGCTTTATAGAACTGATAGGAAAATGACTGAAGCTCTATACCTGGATGAAAATCAGTTAGTCTACACAAGATCTGTGACAGGAGAGGTTCCTCTTGTGGCAGGATGATCCTAATTGTGCATCCAGGCTACAAAATTAAATAGTTTACATCAAATCTAATTGGCAATTTTTAGTAACACCTGAATTTTGATGACACTCTTATGACTGTCCTTGGTGTAAGAAGAAAAGTCCTATAATCATGATTATCTTGCTACCTGGCTGCATCGGGAGACATACTCATCTTAAATTCTCTGATTAGCTGCATCACTGACACACTGGATTGATTTCTTCTTGCAATTTAATATTTCGAACCTTCCTTATCTATCAGTTTCGTATCACCAACAAACCGCAGCGGTATTGTACAACCCCTCCCATCCCAACCCCTTCATTCCCTCTTCTGACAGATTTAGGCTTCATCTTCTTACAGTTCTTGCAGATAATTAAGCACTGGGGACACAATTATGTAGACAGGTACGTGAGTGCCTTTGAGTTAATTGACTGATTCAGAGAGGGGTAAGAGTACAGAATGATGTTATTTGCTTGGCTACCCATACTTGGTAGCAGAGGATGTCCGCGAGGGGACCATCATTTATCTTTTGACAGCACATGCGCTGACCTGTTGTGGTGCGGATAAGTAAGCAAAAGTTAGAAACATTGAGGCAAACAGACATTAAACATCAGATTAAGAAAATAATCTTTATTAGGTTCAACCTTGGTCTGTGTTAAGTTGTTGTTTCCATGTGATGAAGTTTTTCGAGGCATCTTAAGCTTTTGTTTAAGATTGTTTTATCTACAGAAAAAAAAAAAAAAAATCTCAAAAAGGACCATAAATTTCATTTGACAGTATCTACATTTTTTTAAAGTAATTTTTGCTGGAAACTAAGTGTAGGTCTTCACAGAATAGCACAAGCTAGTCTGCCTTAGCACGGACAGCCCTGGGATCATTATTTACTGCATGTCACCGATTATTCTGTAATGCCCACGTGGACAGAGTCCTGATTATGTTTGGTTCTGAATATAGAATCGCATTTTAGTGGCATACCCTGTGATAAAGTACTTTCCCTTGTCGGGATCGATAGAATTATGCCAATAAATCTCGCAGATGAAATATGTCTGCTTTTCCTTGTGATTTTATTATAAATAAGCCCAGACTGAAGTCTGATGCTGCACTTTGTACTCTTAAAGCATCGGCGAAGCTTGAACAGTGACAGAAATTGTCCACCCACAAGAGATAAAAAAATACAAAAATAAATAAACAAATCAGATATTTTTGATAGCAGTAGTGTCTACATCTGGAAATAAAGATACTTTTTTTTTCTATTCGTCTTGGTTAAACAGCAGTTGCATGCTAATTTAGCTTGACATGCACTCCGTGTTGTCTCCTAATGCTTGATAATATTGATTGTGAATTTTTAATAAGCCCAGATAAGAACAGTGTAAACAAACACAGTTTTCGGCAGTGGAAATACAATTACAAGTCCATCATGGAGCCCTCTTCCTTGTTTGTTTCTATCTACAAATCCCCAAGTCATTAGAAGACTGCAGGGAGGTTTGGAGGGTTGTGAGGGGAAGGGGGGGAAGATGCACTTTGTTTGACTAAAGTCGCTATCTGGGCTGCATATGAATAAGTCCCTTTCTATCCCGATCAGCATGCGACTTGGACGCCCCCAATGCTGTCTCATCAGCATTCAGACAAAGTGAGTCAGACACTTCCTCGTGAAGAAAACTGTCTGTAGCACTTAATGTCATTAAGAAGCTCACGTCTGACTCAGAGTGGATGTTTTGCACGATGAGGATATGGCGCTGTTGGATTTTGTTTATTCCAAAAATCTTATTACGTCTCCGTCTCCGCACTTATCGATACTGACGTATTGGCAGTCCACTATTTGGGATTGCATGAACAGCTAATTGTCATATTGTTGGCATGTGGACATATTGTTTATCTTTTCAGCTGGAGCGCGAGCCACAGTCACACACACACACACACACACACACACACACGCAATACACACGTTGTAAGGTTGGCTTCCCACTGTGGCACATTCGGCGTTTATGAGGTAAAAACAGTAGCCTTGCGCTTGTCTGATAATCGCATAAATTTATGCCTGTTACCACAATTTGGTAGTAATAAATCTGGCTTGCCATGATTTTTACTACCGTCTAGTCCAAAAATGGACAAATTTTTATATAAAATATGTACATTTTCACAATTTCTTGAATATGAAAGCATTTCTTATTTTTTTGTATTATTATTATTAGTGGTGGAACCCAATTAAAAAGTGTTTTAATCAAGTTAATTGCAGGGTATGTCATTAATTAATTGCAAGTAATCACACTTTAATCAAAACACGAATCCACAAAATAAACAACATTTTGATTTCAAAAATCCTCTTTGCTGCCAAATTGTTGAATAAATGCCCATGTGAGCTCAACAACAGGGATATTTATTGTTTTTAAACTTCCAGGTTATTCAACCATCTGATAGCCAGAATTAATGCAGCTCATGATGAAATTCTGATTGAGGGGAAGTACAAATAAGATTCCCTGCTTGCTTTGAACTTAGAAACTTCACAGAGAAAAGGGACTGGGGTTGGGGACATTTCCAATGTCTTCTTTTTTTTTTTTTCATACCAGTTGTGTCAAGAACTTTGGCATTTTATTTCTTTACAGAAATCACGGTCTTGGCTTTTCTTAGTATTTTTTGGGGCCCAAGTAAACAATAAGAGAACAGACTCAAAGAATGAATGATGTTTCTAATCGAAAGGAGAATGACTTCTGAATTAAAAAAAATGCGCTCATGGACATGAAGGGCAGCATGTTCAAGACGGCCCTTATGGATTTTCTGACTCCGGCCTTTTGTTCATGTCTATAAGTTGTGGAAACTTTTGCAACTTCCCTCGGTACTTACCGCCTGAGGCTCTGGAGCAATCTCGCTGAGAATACCTGTGCAGCCTTGACATTTTCAAACAGTGTCTAAAAACCCGACTTATTTTGAACCTTGCTTTCAACTATTAAGCAATAGTAGTGTGTCTAAAATGTCTTTGAATCTTCTTTAAATGCTTTATTTTTTTTTGTAGTCTTCATCTTGCCTTCAGCTCCACCTTTCCTTTTTTTTTCTTCTTTCATTCAAAGCTATATGTTTAGGGTGGGACATTGTTTTTAGAGTTGAAGCTCCAACAGAAACTTAACCTCAGACTGTATTTCCCACAAAACACACAATTTGGACAGTAATGATTTTTTTTATTCCACCTAAATAAATAAAAAAGTTATTTTTATATGTTTTGAATTCGTTATAATCATAATCATCATATTACATATCTAACACAAATTCCTAATGAATCCATTTTGTCATTTCCATCTGTGTTTAAAACCTTTTGTTGAGATTTATATTCTGCCATTTTAACATCTTCTCTGCTTTACTTCCATCTTAGTTGATCACAATCTTTACACTCAGCCGACTCTTTTATTTCACATTCCATGTTGATTTACCTTTTTATATGTTTTGCAAAGCCCTCCGTTGTTGCAACTTGCAGTTTTTTGTCTCACAATTAGAATTCTACGATTTCATATTTTTTGATTTCACAGTTAATATATTACGTTTGTTCCTGTTCATTTATCCGTAAATCAGTTTTTTACCCATCGCAACATTTCACATCTACTAATCAGATTGCAGGTGGTGAGTGCACTGACTGCAGGTTGGGTTTTATTTTTGCCTTGAGGGTCAGTTCTGAATGAAACATTTGCAATTCAAACTGTTTCGCTTTGATTACCTAAATATGTCAAAAAACACTCGGCACTTTCGAGTTTTAACGGGAAGCAACCAAAGGTGGTTGAACCTAATTTGAAGGCAGCACATGCGCTTTATATTTGTAACCTATATTAAACCCTTCCAGGGCCACGCTTCAGCTTGCACATTGACTGAACTGAATGAAAACCAGAGAATAAAACGATGCACCATAATCTCATTTTACGACTCGCATTACACTGCGCGTTTACAAGATTTAGCACTGAATTTTATTTCTGTCATGTAAAGCCTGTTCACCGGGGTCCAGGGGCATGACTTGGGGGGGGTTGGCATAAAGCTGCTCTGCATGTGCCTGTGGTTTTTATTCAGCTTATTTCTAAAGCCTCACACAGACGGTGATTATTTGCAGACCAAATATGATTACTTGGGAGAATGTGAACTTCTATGTAGCTTGAGGAAGTGCTGAATCATCTGTAATTGGATGTTTTTACTCCCAAGATTTGTGCATAAATCCGCCTCAATGTACTCCCAGAATGAGGTCGAAAGAGAGAGAGAGGGAGAGAGAGAGAGAGAAAGCTTACATTTGTATGGCTTACTTTTATTAACTATGCTAGGAGGGAAAAGAGAAGTGCTTCGTTATTTTCTACTTGTGTAATGGCTTTCCTAAATTTCAGCAAATGTTTGTCATTGACATTAATGTGCTGTTCTGCACCGGAGAGATTAACTTGGTTTTAACCCAATAAACCCCACAGGGTGACCTTACTCAGATATAGCCAGCACTATTTTCTGTTTTTTTTTTTTTTTTACTTTTCTGAAATGGTCTCTATTTATACATATATATCTAAATATAGAGAAATAGTCGGAAATGAGAGTTATGCCACCAAAATGAGGAAACAAAGTGAAAACTAAATGATTTATTGCGTTCACTTCATGTCGTATTTGCCTTTGTTGCCATTAGGGGCTTGCAAACTGGAGCCTGTTGTTAGTCATCTGGAGACGTGGGGGAAAAAAAATGCAAAGTATTTGATGACTCTGTTCTTACAAGCACCTCCATTTGCCCCTAGATGCAGTTAACTAGACGCGAGACAGAGGGGTCCCATGCAACACACAGGGGACTGGATATGATGGAAAGTGTATGCTGCAGAAATCAATGTTTTTTTTGCAAAACATCAAGGAAACCAAATTAGGTCCCTTGACGCTCATTCTTTGCTGCCATTGATACCGCTTGGATCAGAATGCTTCCAAAGTCCTGGGGCAAATGTAGATAGTAGATAGTAGATAGTTTGAGAAGCAACTGTTATCAGCAAACTCACTGTTGGACTAAATGGTGAAAGATTTCCAGCCACCTTTACACATCAAGTTTAAGGGATGTGAACAACTAGAAGATTGACAGGTTTAATCTCAACCAGGCCCTTTCCATTGGGGCTTCCATGTTCCAAATGCAAGAAGCCATGTTACTCCCAGGGTACTCCTACTTAGAGACATGCTAAGCTACTCGGGAAAATGAAATCAACATTTAAAGTTAGTGTGCATGTGGATTGGATTATTTTTCTGCTACTTTCTATTTGGTGGCTTCTAGAACGCCCTCTATTTAACTTGCAATTAAAAAATGTTTCACTTATTAGCTGGTTTAGCGTAAATGAATAAGCACATGGATTTGACAACTGTAAAAAAAAAAAAAAAAATGCAGTAGATTCGCCCCTTTTCCAGACCTGATCAAAACGAAAAAAAATAAAAAAATAAACAAAAAAAACTTCCAAGTTTTGCGTTGACAGGTTTGCACAAACAGCTAAGTTCTTCAGACACCGCCAGCTTTTTGCTCTATTTGAACTGCATTACAGAAACGCTAAACCTTCAGTGCCGGTTGTCACACCTTGCCAACTCACCCTAGTGTGTGACAGGGCTTGCTCTGCTTTTAGCAACCTCCTTTTTTTTTTTTTTTTTTTTTTTCCAACTTCCTGAGTTTTCTTTACACACACACTTGAGTCAACAATTTGCAGGCTCTGCAAATGTGTACGAGCACAGAAGGGATACCATTTTGTCCTTGTAATCGGTTAGGGTCTCGTATTTCCTGAAATAGAATTTATATGCACCATTGCCTGCTGTTTTAGGAGCATCCAGTAAACATGGATTCAGAGCTTGGGAAACGGACAACTGGGAGCTACTGGACCAGAAAATCCACCTTACTGAAAGCTATTATTTCCTGTTTCTACTACTGTCAGAACTTCTTTTTTCTAGGATCGACTGTTTTATCACTTATAAGAAGATTTTTTTTTTTTTTTTGATTTTCCCATCATATTTCAGTGGGCATGCAACAGTTTTCTCTCAGTGTTCTTTCTTCCATCTGCTTCTCCTTTCCATTTTATCATGACACGTTATGGGTCACTGCAGTACTGCTACACTGAGCTGCCAACAAGCATATCATTTTCCATTAAGATCCCGCTCAATGGTTGCAGTGGCATTATTGGAAGAGCGAGCAGACAGAGAGTAATGGACCTCAAGTGATAGCTCTGTCAAATAGATAGTGGAGGAAAGAGCCCATACAGCCCTAATAGACCCAAGTCTCCCCGACTGGAAATTTGCTCAATTGTAACGCCGGGTCAGTCAGTCTTGGCTTGGACATCCGTGACCCTAACCTAAAACACTGAAGTGACTTCTTCGTCTTTTTTTTGTCTCAGTTTTAATATTTTTCTTATATCACATGATCTATATATTTAAAGGGATACAAATAAGACTCCTGCATGAGAAATTAATTTAGCTATAATTCTCTTGTGAGTTTTGTGCCTGCAGAGGATTTACACCACACCGTTACCTCAAGCTTGTCCACAGTATCCATCATTGATTGATCCCATCCATCATCCCTTATGGGGGAAATCATTTTTAATTTACATCTTGATAGTCTTATTAGCCTACCGTTGAGGCCACGGTAGTGTTTCATGGACTTGACACTGAAAGTGCAGAAATTAGCCCAGTGTTTCATTTTCGGCGAGAGTTCAGTTGACACATAATCTGAAAATTTGGAATGTATGAAAAAGTTTTTTTTAAAAATCACTGAGCGGCTTGAAGCCAAGTGATATCTTTATCCAGACAATGGGAAGAGGAACCACTCCCTATTATCGACGAAACAAGGGTCGAGAGGTCATAAAGCGAAATACTGGACTTCATTTTTATGGAAAAGAAAAATGAAGAGCATAAATATATTGGGGCTCTTTGCAGGAACAAAAAATATAACATAGCTGAACACATAGGCACAGGGGCGAGGAGTACTTTCTATGGAGAAAGAAAAACAAAGGAATCTGTCAATGTCTCCTTTAAGGAAAGAATCACAGCTTGCCACAGAACCAGGGGAATTTTCCACAGGAAAGAGGGAAAAAATAATGGTAACCATCGCTCAAGATTTTTACATTAACTTAAAATTAAGCCCATGACTCTGACAGAGCTCTTGTTTTTTGATGAAGCCTGCATGTCAGTTATTCTTGTGTATTTCTTGCTGAGGTGGACTGCTGCGATTCCAGAAGCAACGAAATAGATTAAACATTTCAGTTTGTTCTAATTACAGAAACACAGAATCAGAAATTAGATACTGATGGTCAACAGTCTTGTTGACCATCAGTATCAATTCAAAAATACCTTATTAATCTCCAAAGGGAAATTTAATATCGTTGTACCTAATATTCAGGATTTTTTTTTTATTTTTATAAGTTGTAGATCCACAATTTCAGCACTCACCTCAGTCATCACATGTTTTGAATGAACTGCAAACGTTCACTCATCCTACAAGTTGTGACCCAGTCGAGTATAAGTGACAATGATTTTAGGTTACAGTTTGATCCATTATGCATTTGTCTGAGTGTGGCACATGGAGCGTGTAAAGAAAGTGGGGTATGATGTGGAAAGAGCGAGTGAGCACACATAGGACAAACGGGGCTGTAATTAACAGCGAGGATTTGAAGACATGCAGTCATACCCTAATTACCGAAAAACACCATTGATCAAACGGACACGCACACATGCTGCGTGGGTCTATATGTATAAAACACACACACACAAACACACACGCAGAGGGCACTCACTCTGCTTAGTGAAAAAGAAATGAGAGTCTGGGACAAATGGATCGACAGCATCTGCTTCTCAGTGTCAGGCGGCAGCCGGGTACTAATTACAAATGCCAGAAGACACAAAACCGTGGCAAAGGTCCTCTGCAAACTCCCCTCCTCTGTTCTTCTCTTTTTTTTCCTCTTTTCTTTTTTTTTTTTCCTTTCTGCCTTCATGCTTCAGGGGTAAACAAGCAGGAAAGTCCAGTAGCGAGAAGAAAACGTTCTATGTGAAGCAATTCTTGCCATCGCTTGTGTGTGTGCGTGTGTGTGCATGTGCGTTGTGTTCATTGAATCATAGCCAATAGGCTTTTTATTACACAGTCAGTCTTCAACGTCTCTGATGGAAGCCATCGTGTTTGGAAGCATGGGGGGGAGGGATTTACCAAATCGTAAACAGAAACTTCACCGGCCATGTCGTTCGTACCGAGTCGGACTCCCTTCTGAGCTTCAGAACTGCCCTAATTATTTTTTGGCATAGATTCAACAAGGAGTCTGACATATTCTTTTTTATTACATATTGAATTCAAAGTATTGCACTTCTGCTGCAGATTTGGTAACTGCAAATCTCTAATGCACATCTCTGGTGCCACCATTTAGCTTTATTAGATCGAGATCTGGTGAGTGTGGAAGGCATTGGAGTACAAAAGGACACATTGCTATGTTTTAGAACCTTGGTGGAATGTTTCATTTTCCACATAGAAGAAGCCATTTTCCATTGTGGTCTTTGTGCTTGGAAATTTGCATGATCTTCTTCTATATGCATGGTTCTCACGGGGTTATCTGACTTCCTCCCATGGTCTAAAAATGTTGCTGTTGGATTAATTGGTTGCTCTAAATTGCCCTTAGGTATTATCGTTTGTGGTCATGGTTATTCGTCTTTGCCAACCTGTCCAGGGTGCACCCAACTTCTCGTCCAATGGCTACTGGAGATCGGTACCAGGAGCCCACCCCCCACACACACCCACAACCCTGCACAGATAAATAAGCATTGTCAATGGAGATTAAATCATTTATTTTTATTTTTGAAATTCTCCTTGCTGTAAAAGTTTCACTCTTTGAGACCTCGGAAACCTTGTGTTGTTTGAAGTCGCGCAACGAAACACCACTTCCAAATTTACTGATCTCACCTCAGAAAGCAGGTGCATTCATTTTGAATAATTGTTGTGTAAATTACATGTTCATTATTCCCGATATCCCAGGAGATAAGTAATCATCCACGATACCCTCTGTGTTCACTTGCTGTTTAATTTGATGCAAGCCATTTATCAACCAGCTGTTTCCAATGAGGCCTACGATTAAGTACCTGCGGTAATAAATGAGACTTTATCATTCATGAGAAGAATTGTGTGGCGAGGGGAAAACGCTGACTGCAAGGTAGATTAATTATAGGTCAAAAGAAAAGTCAAGATCATGAAGAAATTATTGAGGTCAATCAAGCATGAAAGAGAAATTAGAGAGAGGTTGTGTATTTTTAAACAAAACTGAAATATATTCTCTTGACAAGCTCATTTTGACTATTGGACAATTTGTAGGTACAACTTGCATTTTGGAACAGTAAGAATCTATTTTTTGGTGATAAGAAAGCGTATTAGATTTAGAGCTTTGCAAAAGAGTTACTTGAACATTTTGGTCTATCATGTAAACTCACAATAAAATAAAATATATAGAAGTTGGAAGTTACATAACAAAGCAATTGACTGATGCTTTGTATGTTCAGTCAAAAATGACGGAATCAAATTGTTGCTCCTCTTCTTGTGACTTAAATGGAATCTGTGTACACAACACCAGCAGATGTTTCTTAAACAGATACATGTGAGATGACCTTGTGAATAAGTTTCAAGAACACAGAGGAATGCCAGACGCCAGCTAAGTCAAATTATGCATGGATCCAAGAACCATTGGGAAATATTCTGACAGATTCAATGTACTGTGAATACATTAAGACCCAGCTTAAGTCTGATGAGGTGCAATAGGAATGTGAAAACACGCGACCAAGAAATCAGGTGTTAAAGGGACGACAGATTTCACTATGGTGTCAATAGAGATCTGCAACCAAACGCCTTAGGCAATCCAGTGTGGAGGGGAAACTGAGCTGTCAACTTATCACTGCCTGTTGGCAAGTTGAGCTGATAGCATGAAAGAATGCCAGATGGGAGTGGTGCACCCAATCACCACAAAGGACAGAGGGTCCTTTCCATGACTCTGTGCCCACTCAGGCAGAGCTTTACTGGCATGCTAAGGTTAGGGATACTGTTAAATTGCACAAACCTGTGGCTATGAATCAGTTATATTTACACTGAGCAACTGACAGGTGAATTTAGACCAATCAGAACATGGCTTAGGTGATTGCAGGAGCAAAACACCTCTGGGAGGATTTTGGTAAATCTCTACCCCACTGGGTTTTTTTGGTTTCACTTTGACATAGGCCAACTGACATGTAGAGCGAATATGTGCTGACATTGGCTATAGAGAGTGAACATTTTTCTTGACAAGTACTTCCACTGACTCACTTAAGGTCCTTCACCGTTAGTGTAATGTGAAACTAATTTGCTTTTGTTTTCCTGACATCCAGAAGGAGACCAAGTTTGAGGTTTAAAAGCAGTGTGCCATGCCTCTCGATTGTAGATTGCATACAAAGCCTTTTGAAACTATGCACCGTCTCAAAAGGCACTGTCTCCGTGTTCAAGACCGTAACTCAGTACATTGTCAGTTATGAGTGGTCAACTGTAAGCTTTAGGTAGAATAATTTAAGAATTGTTACGTGTTAATGACCCACATGCACTCAGGAGACCAGTCGAAATTAATGTTTATTACAAAAATAGTGAATGTCTTTGGTTCAGGGTGGAACTGGAAACCAGGAGCTACGCAAAGTCAGAGGTGAGAGAAGGAAGTGAACATGATGTATAACAGAGGTTACTGAGGATTATTGTCAGGGAGAGGTGCGTGGAATGTGGCCGATGGTCTTCATGGTCTGAAACGGCCCTGGGCCGTATGAGCAGGGTTGTAGGTGTTCTTGGCTTCTGACCTTATCCTCCTTTTTACAGGTGTGACCGATCTGTTGAGTTGGAGCACAGAGTGTTTAAACCTGGCCGTTTCCATCTTTGGGGTTACCTTCGGTGTCCACTCTGCCTCCTGTGGGCCTCAGTTCCACTCATACACATTTGAGTTTGTCCTTTGCGCCTCAACATTTCCATATGCACTCAAACGCATCCAAGCATTACGCCACTGATTTTTACAATATTCATTTGTAAAATTTGTTATCATGACAGGCCTAATCCCACCTGACATGATTTTCAGCTTTCCCAAGGAGAGTACTGTAGTCATCCTGAAAGAAACCCATTTATTTTAATCAGTCAAGCCATAAACTAAATGCAACTTATTCAAAAAAAAAAAAAAAAAAAAAAAAAAAAAAAAAAAAGAAAGAAATAAAAGTTCGGATTGCTTAATCCACATGTTCAGATTCAGGATGCCTGGAACTTTATGGCTGGCTACATTCTGGAAGAAACATGAACATTAGAGGAAAACTGAACAGGAACAACTGAAAACAATGGGGTATAACAGTTCCTGTTGCATGGAGAAACTGGGTCTTGGAGGGGGAAGGTAAACAGTCCTGGTCACAATCTAGTAGGGTGTTTGTTGGGGAATGTAGACCTAGTACCGGAGGACTTGTGAGAGGATGGGATGAGAGTTGGCAAGAGGTTGCAGAGTTGCAGTGAAGATTAAAAGTGGACAATGGCTTCCAGGAAAAAAAAAATAGTTGTAGCATCAAAATTTAGACTCCGTTCCTCTAAAGACAGGCAAAGACACACCCAGGGTGACAGAACATTAGGTGAAAAAGGATCATCCAGATGCTCCTTAAATCCTCCAAAGTTAATGAGTTGATTGAAGCCAGGTGTGGAAGTTGCAATCAGGTAGCCACACCAAAGAGTCTCACAAGAACACACACATCCCAAACAGGATTCTGACATCATATTTTTTTTCCCCATCTATGTCTAGTGACTTGGCATTGATTGGTTTGTGTTGGTTGTAACTAAACTGATTGCTTGATGTAACAGAACAAATAATCCCTTGTCGAGGGGATGGGAAAATTAATTCTGATCAGTCCAGATTTTTTTTTTAAAAAAATAAGCTAATTTTTTGATGGAACTATCATTTGTATTTCGCTGACACACATTTTTTTTAAGTTAACCATGTGCATAAAAAGAACAGCTTGTAATACATTCATCTCTGAAATGCATATTACCAGAGTAATTCAACCAAAATCTGTTCAACCATTGTTTTAGTTAACCTGGGAGAAGGAGCAATATGTTCTTGCCATCAGTGGGATGAGTCAAAGCGAAACCCCAATTTCATCTTCTCGGTTTTATTTCCACGCTGAAGTTCTAATAAGTCAAACTGATGGACTCATTTTCATTGCGGTAATAGAAAAATAAAAAGATCTTTTACGGCTTCTCTGAACTTTACAACCTTCTTTCATATCTTCCTGGAGTGAAATATCAGTGGACTGTGCTGTGTCTCATTGAGGTGAGCTGCACGGTGAAGTGGAAACAACTTGATCGAGGGGTGACTTTTGCCATTAAAAAAAAAAAATAAAATAAGCTGCAGTCTTGATAACGTTCTAAAAAACAGGCAGTTTGGAAGAGTGATGATTAAAATTTGAACAGAGATGCAAAAGGCAGAGCAGTAGTGGGAGAAAAATAATTGGAGCAGGGAGCAATGGGTCATATGCAGTGACTAATTCACCCGGCAACCAAAATTTTTCACCTACGTTTAGACTGATGTTGATTATAAATGTAGTTCAAAGATGCATGAATCCTTAAGAAGGTTCTTGATGAGAAACCTTGATTAACTGGTTTGAAAAAAAAAAAATCAAGGGACTTCAGGTTATAGTAGCATTTAAATAAAGATTTCTATTTTTTCCTCCACATAACATGAACAAAACAATATTACTCAAGACATTTACATTAAGATATTAAACCCTGCAAAGAAAAACTAAACATTCTTACCCATTTTTTTAACCCTAACCCCTTTTGGAAGATAGGCAAGTGAAAGACACTTTTTGTTTAAGAATTTTCTTTGATTTGTCTTTTTATATCTGAAAAACCTGGCAATGTAATGTCTGAATTATATTAGACTGTTAACAGGCCTTGACATGTCACCATAGTAGTAAGATTGTTACCTGTTGTATTGCAGTTATGACAGTTATGGCCTTTGTACTCCAATGTCGTTGTAGTTGGAGTTGAAAGTCGTCTTAAAAATGTTAAACATTTCTTTAAAATTGTTTATTTTGACCACAGATGCTATTTGATCACTGACATTACCATTGCTGCAGGCAAACCTGGACATTTTATGTCCATGTATCCTGCAATTACTGACATGAAAGGGCTTTGGACGCCCCATGCATCGCTGTTCAAAGGTGAGCCATTCACAGTTTGACATCAGGAGGTTATTACAGATCCAAACCAGAGTACAGCAGCCAACAGCTATGAATTTAAAGAAGGTAATATGAGATAAATGATGATTAATCCAGGAAACATTACTGCAAAAATCATATATAAATCGATACAATGATCTTAAAATCCCAGACATTTCTCTTGTTCTTAAAAAACAAACTGCCAGAAAAAAATGAAATGTTTAGTACTTTTCATTAAATAGCTGAAAACAACCTCGGGTCATAAACTGGAGTATAAAGAATCCATGTAATTTGAATTTATGTACCTGTACAATAAATCTCAGAGTTGCTTCTAATTCCAACATTAAACTCCTATTGAAAACACAAAAGCTGACTTAAGCCAGGCTAATGTGAGTAGGGAAAAGAGGCCTTGCCTCTGTGAGTATCCATAATTCATTTTGCAGTTTTACTACACATAGCAGTGCACATTGTATTATGGAGTAAGCAGCGTGCTCATGAATGATTGACAAGCTACCAGCTTCAGCATGGCCAAACACAAGGATAGCATGGCGTTGCATAAGCACGGAGAACACAACTTTGCTCTTTATCCCGAGGCAATGTGAATGCCTTCGGTTTGGTTGAGAAAGAAATAAAATAGTTGACACCGCTACACAATTTATGCTTTAGAGATTCCTGTTGCGATTTGTAGGTGTTTGTAGTTTGGTTGTTGTTTAGTTTTTGTATTTTTTTGTTTGTTTTTTTTGTTGATATTTTGTCACTGATGGAGTTCCATACAAGTTCATTCCTTTGTGTTGAAATTCTTCAGCATTCTGCTTTTGTGTATTATTTTAGATTCGTATTCAAACATTAGTTTTGTTCTCTTGTGCTTGGTTTTATCTCCTCTTAATTTGATTTTATTTTGTAACTCGTCAGAATATCTTGTTCCTGCACTGCATTTCCTGATTAGTGACACCTGTTTCTCATCCACCAGGAAGTGAGTGTTTCTTGTTCCTCACTGGATGATGTGCCGTGCATTTGAGATTCCAAATTATTATTTTATGGTTTTCATTGATGTGAGTACATAACCTTTTTTGTGTGCATCATTACATTTTTTTACTGCCTTTTCATCGCTGACTGTTGAAACTTCATATTGGACTTCAAGCATCATGGATTACAAGCCTTCCCACTCTTCTTCCAGACTTGAACTTAAAATGAAATACAAACTGAGGACTTTGGACCACGGAGGAACAGTCCAATTTTCACTTTGGCCCTGGTAAGACATTATATTTGAGGCAGAAACATATTTCAAATGCTTTTGTGGCTTTAGGAACGCCTTAGAACTAATGGCCATATCTTGACTGGAATGTTTCACACCAGTTAGGGAGACTTAATGATGCAATGCACAATTTACAAACCCGTGTTGCCTATGCGACACCACCAATATGAGAACTCTTGGTCACACTAAAATTATTTTGAAAATCTTGTTTTCTTAATAATTCCTTACTGTAGCTTGATGTTAACCCTCTACATAACTAAATTTTTTGAGATGGTTAGATGGACATTAGCATTAATTTTTATTAACAGCTTCTCCGTGTCGTTCCCACATTGCTTGAAGTTTAACGTGAACGTGTGCTCGCCTTACACTTCTTGTGCTGATGGAAGCGCTTTAACAATCCTTTCCACACTCTTTTTCCAAACTGCTCGTTTCAACCTCACAGCCCCCCTCAGGTAGGTCCTTAATACCTTCACTGTCTCTCGTTACAGATGATTTTATGCCGTTATGTTCTGCCGGTGGGAGGGTTTCTGTGGAGCAATTCTTCTCAAAGGATTCCCACTCGTTCACATGATGTGTTTCAACACAGTGTTTGAGATGGGAATTGCCCTGCGATGTGATGTACGGCGGTCATAGAGCAGCTGGTGAAGCCTCACTATGTGTGAGTACAGTACATGCTGAATGTTGGAAGTTTTTCTTTTTTTTTTTTCCCTGTAGATAATAATTTGAGTCTGCTTTTGATTGAAATTTGAGTCAAAGTGGTAACTCTAGATAATACTTTTTTGTTTTCGAGTGAGCAGAACTAAGCTTGAACAGTAACTGTGGATAATTAAGGCAGGGGGAAAGAAAAAAAAAAGAAAAAATCAAATTGTGTTCCTCACAAATGGATCTTTTGGCACGTGAGGCTACAGGCCGCTGTGTTTGGTGGGTGGGCCAGCATTGTTCATTCATGATAAATGAGCATTACGCCTGAGCAGCTCTGAACCGAATGAACATGCGTAGAAAATGGTTTGCTGGCTCCAATAGTTGTGTTCTGCCAGGGAAACAAATAAGACTAAAGAGGCGACACACTAGTTGGAGCATATCGTGATTTGTTTTGATGCTAAAAGCCATTTTTGTGAGGCTCCCATTTGTTCACCGTGAAGATGCTCTTGTTGCATCAACAGTTACTCCTTAAAGTTTTCCTTTAAAAAAAAAAACAGCACTTTTTAAACAACTGGCTTTTCCCTCCTCCTTCCTTCTCCCCCTCTCACTGTGTTATATGCAGCTAAGCACGCATTCAGTGAAATGAAGTCGTATATGAATATATATTTTTGAGATGTAATAAAATATTCCTTGCATGCATCTCTTGATGATGTACAATAATAGCAAACAGGTTGTGTGTTCTTATTTATATTTCATTAGGTTTTGTCACTTTAATGGATTTTATGTCACTACAGTGTATGGCAAAAATATGTATGCCATTTGAATTATGTTGACATTTTGTTGCAAATTTTAATCTATTCAAATCCATTCAAGTTTGTGACAAAAGTATATGTGGAGGTTTTCTGCTTCTTTAAGGAATTACATCATGTTGGCACGGACTCATCTGATAGATTTACAGCTAATGGAAGAACTTTATGCAACCTTACAATCTGTAATGGGAATTTTCTAAAACAGCTTTTTTTTTTTAATTAATACAAAGACTGACAAAACGAACAACTTAAAACTATAAGAAAAGTCTTGCAGCAGGTTTTGTTATCACTACCCATATAGTATACAAGCAGTGGTTTAAACTGATCCAAGTTCACAGGACTTGTTCTGCTGAAGGCTTTGTTGTTACACAGCAAAAAAAAAAAAAGCATGAAAGTGGGTCAAACTTGCCAAGGCAAAACCAATTTCACTGTAAGATTCAACAAAGAGCAAACAATTGATTTCAAATTCAGTTATCCTTTCTTTTTTTTCCCGTTGCGTGGATCTCGAGCCGTGACAGTACATGCTAAGTTAAGAGATCACAAGATGATTCAACAAAGCAACGGGACAATCCTGAGCTGTAACCACTGGACATAGAAATTCTTCTACAGAAGCCATTTTAACCCAAAGCAATTCAGTTTAACCCCTGAGGAAGATGCTTTTTTTCAGCTTTTCTGTCAAACAAATCGTTATATGCATTTCCCATTAAAAAAAAAAAAAAGTGTTAACATTGTAAGTCAGTTATTGGATTTGTGAATTTAAAAATGGGTGATGATGCAGAATAATAATTTAAGCAAACATTGCACCTACAGATGAATATTATACTAATAAAAACAGTTGCATACAATCTGAAATTTCATTATGTTTTTTTTCCCCTCTGTTGAATTGTATTTTTGAGTGTTAATAGTCAGAAACATACACTGTAAAAAGAAAAGTGAGTGGAAAGCAAGATGCCAACACTGGGAGATCGAAAACATGTACATTTCCTTTGAAAAGCAACAGATTTCCGTTAAATGTACACTTAAACTTTCAAAAATCTGATTTCAAATTAATTTGTTTATTAGTGAAAAGCAGCAGTCTAAAGCAACCAGTAATTGCTCCCCTTGGGGTTTTATTAATTACTGATGATTAATCAACTTTTTTTTTGGACTTTTTATTTAAGCTGGATTCAATTAGCAAGTCAAACCCCTCTAGGCCCGATGACTGCCATTCCTTTATAATCAATAAATCACTTAATAGGAGTCAAACTCAAACCAGGGTGGCCTAGTCAAACTCAAGAATTGAATCTGAAACTGATCTAGGTGCTGCTGTATGACCGTAACGGGCATTTGAGAAGAAGATAACCAAATCAGAAATCCTCCAATCCGGCTGTAATAATAAAACGCCACCACCACAGTAGGCACAAAATTACCCGCAGCGCATTATGAATCTCATTCGCAGTTCTGACAAATGCTTGATGGCGGCAGTTACTGCAAATGTTGGCCAAACCGTTTATTAGGTTTAGGGAGCAATATGACCGGTCTGGTTTCCAAAGCTGTTTTTAATACACAAGATGAGCGTTTGAAAAATGAATTTTGTATTCATTATTTTTCGAGATTTTCTTTGAGGGTCTAGCAGCCCTAATTTAACTGGAAATGGGGAGAGAGAAAGGAAAAGCTTGTCACAAATTTCAGGACAATGGCATACAGCGAAACGGTCTTTCCGCACTGTTGCAAAAGCTGCTAATAATCAAAGCTAGCCGATGAGTTTGATACGCTGGTTGACTAAACGTTAAAGAAAACAATCTGCTACAAATGACATGTTCCATCTGTAATCTTGTTTAAAGGTTTCATTCTGTCCATCTGGCCGTCCAAGCCTGGCCCTTTCTCTGATTACTTCAGGTACACGTTTGTCACATTGTTCAGAGTTTATCTTTTGTTGTTGATGTAGCTCGATCAGGTTTTTTCCACATAGAGGTTTCAAAGTGCAGACACCTTCATAGTACTTGCATTGTAATGCTGAACGGCTTTTTTTCGCCCCATTTTGCTGAACAGTCTTTACAATGGGGGGAAACAAAAGGCTTCCCTGAAGCTATACAACCTTATAGTTTCTTCGAATATATAATCTTTTCTTTTGAGATGTACTTTCTTTGTGCGAGACAGCGAAGACATGGAGTCGTGCTGAGATGTCTCGCTATAGCGTCTCTTCTACAATGCAGAGATCATATTTGAGATCACTGATATGTTCACGGATTGATGGCACTACATTTCTTTTTTTTTCTTTCATCTTTACGCATTCCTATTAGTTGTTATCCAAGAAATGGAAGGGATTAAATAAATTAACTGAACAAACACTGAAAAAGCAGAAATCTTACCATGTATTTTTGCTGCAACACAAAACTATCTTACAAGTACATTTTCATGTAAATAATATATCCACAAATAAAAAATGTAGCACTCTTTACAGTTGGTAGACATGCCTTACAACAATATGGCGCTGCAACGGAACGGCAGCTTGTGAAATGGAGGAACTGTCACACCCCAATCCAACACTTGTAATCAAATGCATGAGATTTTCAACCAAGCTTAAGGTTTAGCAGGCATCTTTGGTGCTTTGTTCTGCAGGACGGGAGCAGTGACAAATCTGGGGGTACAGCAAGAATCAATAAAGTCATTTACAATGGCAGAACTGTCATTGTTCCACGCTCAAGGATGTTTGAGTCAATAAGGTCCCGGAGGTTGGTGACCAAACTCAATCATCCCTTCCGTGATACTTCAAACGGGCACTGGAGCTCATCATTCAGCAGGATTCATTTCCTGGTGTGATGCGCCCCATTTCTTTAGTTGGTCTGAAAGCCAGTCAGACTCGGACGAAGGAGATTGGTGCAGAGCGCGTCAGAAGAGTAGCAGAGTGTGTGGATTTAACAAGCGGGAGTTTGAGTGTCTTCAACACCTCTCATAATCAGTTGCTGGAGAAGCAAGAGGTTGACGATATCACACCTACATGGCGTCTTTTTCTTATACTCAACACTGGAATATTGAAATACAGATTTTTTTTTTCCTTTTATGATACTCAAATTCAGATTCTCTAAAGGGTTAATATTAGAGATACTGAGATAAAGTACTAAGTAATTCCCGTAAGCTAGCCACACTCGAGTTTCACCTCTGCTCCATATTCTCGCAGTTGTCATGATTTAATAAGAGGCGTTACTTTTCTTTACATTGTGTCCAGTTGATTTGGATAGGCTTTTTTTTTTTTTTTTTTTTTTACATTTCAAAATCAGGGTATTTGTGCTTCTAATTTGCAACAGTTTAATAGAATGGAGGAAAAAATTCTCAACCCTCCAGCTTGGACCTAACTAAGACCACTTTACCACTGCCGCACATATTAATTTTTCTGAGTTGAAAAGGCTTCCCTGCCTTGCCTGGGGCCCATGTTGGTCTTCTAGGGCCATCCACCCACTACTAGAAAGCAGCAGGGCTGTGACCTGTTGAATAGACAGTTTAGCTGACAGTAGTTCAAAGGTGAGAGGGCAACAAGCTGGAGCTGCAACCGGCTGCTCTGGGCTATGTGTCGAGGGAGGAAAGCTGGAAAAGGACACCAAAGGCCCACATTAATGGAGCGGCTCATCATTTTGTAATGCGTTTCAGTGCTCCATTTTTGTTCCTTTAAAAAAAAAAAAAATAATAAAAAAATAAATAGAAGTACTGGACTTTCTACACTTTAAATTGAAACCCAGAAGAAACTCCGTCCTGTAACTTTATGTTGATGAAGCAGGTTTAGAGGTTACAACCAGACCTTTGACTTTTAATAATTGGTCAGATACGTTACCAGTTAATGGTTTGGTTTTGACTTGCCTCATGGCAGCAGCTATGTAGAGAAACTCGATGTAAAAAGTGGTCGAGTAATGCAGACTGTGCCACTAACGAGCTGTGTGTAGGAGGAAATTGGAGCACTGGCCTTTGTGCTGTCAGATTTTTCTGTCTTTTAAGTGTCTAGTTCCCACTGTATGTGCTTCCTTCATTCACACAGTCGTCTTCTGTGTTTTGCTCTGGTCAAGTCGTCTGTCAGGCAGGCACAGAGGTCCCCGAGCTCGTCCAGAGTAAACACCAGCCAGGTGTCTCCGGTTCATTACTTTGTCATAGGGAAGCATGGGCCTCCAACACGAGCCATTAAACCTAAGACCAGTTGAATCTTCTCGGCTTATGGTCTTTTTAAAAAAAATTATTTATTTTGGAAAAGGAACAGTTTCACAACTCTGGACTCTAGTAAATGCTTTTAGTGTTTGGAAATCTTTTTAAAATAATGGAGACCACTTCCAAATGGTGCCTGCTTCAAAAAATCTGTTTGTCAGTAGTGGCACTCCTATTTTGTTTTTTTTTTAAAGAAATACTTTGAAACGGTGATTGGGCAAGTGTGATTTCCTTTATTTGTGACCTTCTTGATGTGTCTCTGATGCATTTCAGGAGTAATTACAGTTGCCTGGGCCATCCGAGGAAGATTTACCACAATTAAATGTATTCTCGATTTATAGTTAATGGCTCCCTCTGTGGTTTTAAAATGGCTTTACCTTCGCCAGACCGATGGATGTTAATGACTTTTCTTTCCTGATCTTGAATCATGTTTAGATTAGGGAATGGATGGTGTGTTAATTTTTAAGATGTCTCCACCATATGTAGTCTCAGGTTTTATTTAGGTAATTTCCTGATTCTATTGGTCTGGGCAATCAGGCCTTTGACTGACTTATGAGGTTGAACTCACCTTTAACTGATTAAACACATTTAATTAAAGATTTAACAATGGGTGTGTTACTTTTTCACAGTTTGAAATAAATGTATTGCTTCTTGTTTTTACTTTAGCCATCTAAGTCTGCTAAAATTTCTTGAGACATTTTCATGGGGAGGAAAAAAAAGCAAGGTGCTGGTCCGACTAAAGAATTAATATTTTAGGTTAAATTTACAACTTGTTTAACACACTTAATGACACATGTAAACATAAAACATTGATGTAGTCTTTGCTAATCTGCCCACTCTTTGGGATTGATCGCCTTCGCTGGCGCTGAAGTGACACCAGATAAATTTCATCCATACAGAAGAAAGGAGAGATTATTTGTTTACTGCATTGCACCACGTAATTTCCCCACATCCTAAATGACCACCAAGGTATGACAAATGTTTTTTTTTTTTGTTTTTTTAAATATATATAATTTGCTTAATTTGTGTTAATATGTGTTTGTACAAAGCCACTCGATTGGCTCCATCGCCCCGAACAACAAACCCCTTTACTCATTTGCCGGTTTGTCACGCATGCCAACAGGCCCCGAATCGATTGCGTCTTTTAATTGAAAATAGATGGAGATGTTTGTATGCAGATTTGCTGGACCTCTGGCCCCGTTCGTCCTGCTGGTGAAGATTGCAGGTGTGTTCCCCGGTAAACGCGAACGCGTGTCAGCGTTGCCAATCCGCCGAGCGCGTTTCTGAGGGGAAAAGGGCGTCGATGCCAGGAGCAACCCGGAGCACGACGTCATTAGTCAAATGTGGAATGTTTAATCACGCTTCAGCTTGATTATTGATTTGTCATTAGTACTCAACTATTTAAAGAGAAGGCTTGAATGGAATCTGGGAATTCGGACGACAGCGTCCATTCATCACCCATGAACAACCGTGAGTTATTTATTTATTTTAAATTCAAATGTGAACTTTATTCAGATTTATTTTACACACAGTAATAAATCTCAGGCATTTCTTTGCTTTTCATGACTTTTTTCATCCAATAAAAACCCAAAATTCAGTTTTAGAAAGTTACAGGAGTAATTAAGAGAGGATTTTTAATACAGAAATGTGTTGGGATGACTACTGACATGAATGTTATTTTAGGAGAGAATCATCCACAAACTGTATTGATGGAAAGTTATGTGGAAGGAAAAAATGTGGTAGAAAAACTCTCACAAGCAACTGGAATGATTTCAGTTTTGAGAGGATTGTGAAAAAAGTTTTTTATTTCAAAATGATGATCATGTCTTTGGTTAGAGAGGCATCAGACTAAACTACTAAAAGCAATACAGTTACTGGATTGAACCTTATAGAAACCTAGAGTAATACGGCATCAAACATTTTTAATTGATGTTTAAAATTGCATAGCGTCTGTGAAGTTTTCACTCTATGCTTGGAGTAGAAACGGTGATCTAAACAAAGTCTTTTTGAAATGATCCTTGCAGTTTTTTTTTGTTTTTTTTCTTTCACACGTATGTCACGGAGAAATGTTCAAGCTCATTTTCGTCTTTCCGTCTCTATACAGAAAGTTGAAGACACGAAGAGATTAAATTCAAGATCTGCCAGGAATCGATCCCTGGCTGCCGCGCGCCGTCAAAGTCGGCTGTCGTCTTACATACCGCTGCGCAGCACGTCCGCCTGTCACCGCTGCGCCGAGGCAGTAATTATTGTGTTTGACATTTTGCATTTCTCCGTGACACCTTCAGTTTCCTCATTAATGTTTAAGCTTTAATGGGGAATTCAGCACAATGTTATACACCATCAGCATCCCGGTGAGGCTAAACCAGCTGGGCCTTTTTTTTTTATGTGAAAACGGCACAGGTCTGCTTAATTGCTCTCTCAACAGGTGTCAAGCTAAATGCGTGTTTTTAGGATGTGTCTGAACAAGTCGGGGTGTCTTTACCTGTTAAAGCTCCAAATTGGAACTTGTCACATGATGAGTCTTGCGACGTGAGAGACATCATCATCTTCTTCTTCAAAGTAAGTCAAGGTGACATGGTTCTCTTGTCAAAGATTGTTTTTCTCTCTCAAAAAAAAAAAAAAAACATGGCATAAAGTAAATTAGTACTTACGGAGAAAAGGGACTTTTCAGTGACAAATATAAACCATCCACCATTCTCAACTCCGTTCCATCTATTAGTCTTTAGCTACACTTCACTGAGGTCGGTTTGCCTGTTTAATCTCGCTCGCGTTTCTTTTTTTCTTTTTTTTGAATTAATATGAAAGCACATTTATTATTTCACAATGTAACCTTGAGATGAGTAAGAGGACTGTTCAGACACAAGATGGATTACCGGAGGTTTATTTCGCTCAAAAAGTCCATCAGCATCGTAGGCCTGTGGAGAACAATGACGGGTTTGGTCGTCATTGAATCTTGTGGATAAGTACAACATTTTTAAAAAAATATTTTCAGTTATAGCTAGTAAAGAGCCACTTGACCCTTTGCGGTGTAATTGTGGATCAAAATGTCTGTGACTGGATCATAGATTTACTTTTTTTTTAAGTTAGATTGCAAGTTGTCTTCAAATAATTTTATTTTTTTGGTCGGCATTCCCGTTGCAGAGCACAAAGTTTCATCAGCTTTATCCCCTCCAGAGAAAACGCGATGTTCATGGATGAGTCAATTGAGAGACAAGGGCACAGAGATTGAAATTGCACTTGAGGCCACGCGTGCCATCTGATGCGGTTCCTAACGAACGCACTGGCCAGGCAGGAGTTCTGCTTTCAGTAACCTGGGGTCTCTGCTGCCACGGCATTTTGAGGCGCTGACCAGGGAGAAAAATGATGCGCTCTGTAATTTCACTGATATTTAGCAAGGTCATGAGTCGAGTCAGCTAAACGGGCATTTGTCAGGATGACTATCTGTCGTTTGGGCTGACGTGATGAAGCGGTTTCTTGACCGTGAATCCGTCACTTTGTCGCTGCGGTGTTTGTGCCTCGCACACGACAGCTATCACAGCTGTCCCACATCACTGGATGTCTCAGCCTTGAAGCGTTTCCCATAAATGTCATTTCAGAGTCTTTTTTTTGTGTCTTTTTATTTGAAACATTGTTTCAGTTATTTAAAGTTTGCAGGTGTTCTTTTCTCCATAAAGCGTCTGCAGTGTGTATAAAACCAGACATCTTAACATAAACTGACCTAGGATTGGCTGGAGTTTCAAGATTCAAGTGAGATCAGAAACGGGAATATCTTTTATATGGTGTGATATTAGTGCCAAACTTGAGATTGTCGAGTGGGATTTGCTAAAGCAACCTGGGTTTCCATTAGTCACAACCCAGACTTAAGGCCAACATTTATTGAAGCTGATAATTTTTGAAAAATTATACATTTTGCTTCTCCTTAGCTGTTATCCAGAATTATCAAAACTAACCTAAATAAAAACTTGCGTGCGCTTTATGTACAGGATTTTTAATTTGAGTTTTAAACTGAGTCCACATTTTCACGATATTGCACTTGCATGCTTTCTAAATATTACATATGCAGCATGCAGCCTAATTACAAATACTCTACATAACTGAAATACTCTTTGTGGGGAAAAAAATAAATATGATGTAAGAAATAAAACTATTGCATGCTGAGAAAATGTTATGCCCCAGATCTTGGCAATTGCTACAGGAGAAATGCATTTTTCTCATTTATCATCCCGCTCCCGCTTTATGTAATTCTAACAAGCTGCTTTTTTCACTATGAAAGTTCTCAAATAAGTCCATAAATGCTTTTTTATTCAGCTTCATTTTCAGTATAGTTGATGTATTTTTTGTTTAAGAAGTCTTGGTCCAAATGACTTTGTAGTGTGGGACTTTTTTTCACACCTGCGATTAAGGACCCACACATGGAAGCAGAAAAAATAAAATAAAATGAAAAATGCTGCATCAACATCTCCTCTGACTTCAATTGCTGCAACGCAAGCATTAACATCTTCGAAATGTCCAATGACCGCTTGTCTCCAAAGACAAATGTCCAGCCTCGATTCTTCTATTTTGTTTTTTGTTTGCGCAATCGATAACAATTTAGAGGTGCTGTCACTGAGACCAATAAAAATCAATGACAGAAGTACATTTTAGATGTTGAACCTCCTGTTAGAACCGACAGCCGGAGTTGCATGCAGTACTTTGCATCCCCTTGGTGCTCCTCACCTCTTTTGTATGGGGATTGCCCAAATTAAAACAGAAATATATTTTATTTCTGTCTAACTTGATGGAAAGGAGTTCAATCTCCTCATGGGCTGAGTGTTTTCAGCTTGTCAAAATAGATTTTCGATCACTTAAAGCCTGATTCGTAACTCTTATAAAGATAAAGAAGGCTGCTTCTGTTCTGTTTTACTCCAAAGGAGGATTCTTCTTAAAAATCAAGGAAATTATGGCTAACTCTGAACTTCTTCATGAGTCTGCTTTACAACAACGGTTCGAGGCTTTATCAAAGTCTCTTTAAGACAGATAGGAAAATTAAATCCTTCCTGATTTCCCGTAAATCTAAAATCTCATGCTTTTATTTAATAACGAACATTTTTAGTCTGGATTGCAACTTTTCTCTACTTTTTTGCCATTGCAATGTAACGTTTTTCAAGGCATGCAGCTACAGCTATGATGCAAACACAAATTTCTTTTGATGTGCTTTTGATATGCACAAAGCTTTCATATTTAAAGGTAACATAGTTAATTGTGCTATAAAATGACTGTCCCTGCAAAATAGATGATGCCATTTAACAATGACCTTTTGATATTAACAGTATTTTTTTTTTTTTGTGATAATCCAATTATTTTATTGTAATGGCAAAAATATTGCATATAAATGGGATGCATTTCGAATGCTACACAATGATTTTTGCTTTCTGCCGTCACACAAAAACCCCACAGAGGTTACACCAAGCAGAGATGGTCATCTGGGAACAAGATGATAATTGATGACAATGAGTTGCACGACGGAGGCAAAAAAAAAAAAAAAAATCAATCACAGTGCGACAGCGGACCAGCTGTGCGTCGGCTTCCCGATATAAAAAGAGCCGTTTATTTCCACCAGCGGGACTGAATGAGCGAGATGGGCACAGAGACGGGAGGCGTGGCTGGAGAAGCACGATGGCAAATCCACTAGTCTGCTTTCTGCCCCGCTTCCCCATCTGGGCTTTACACGCTGCAGCTGGCGGAGTTGATCAAAGCACGTTTTTGTCATACAGCATGTTTTAGCAAGTGAATGCTAACAAAGGCATTATGAGCCAATCGATCTGTAACTCAACAGTGGTGTATTGTGCACTTCTATGGCAGTGATATGGGTTTGTTACTAAGACATTTTTGGTCTTTGGTCTAAATTTAATTGGGAACATTTATCAATGTTCTCCATTTAGTTTGACTTGGAGATATTGTACTGAAGGAACAGAAAATCATAGGAATGTAGTTTATTTTATGGAGACCTATATAATTCTAAATTGATTTCAAAAAATAAACGCAAGCCAAATGTTTTTTTTTTTCTTCTTTTTGAAGGTTTTGCTTTTATCTATTATTCAGCATTTCTGAGTGCAAACATTTACCTTTGTAGTAGGAACTTCAGCCAATTACGTCTGCAACCTAAAGTGCAGAAAATTCAGCTACCCAGTGGGGTGCCTGATTATGCCAGTCACTTTTTTTTTTTTTTTTTTTTGCTAAATGTCAAGGTCCACAAAATGAATATTCATGAAATGAACCAAAATATGAACGACGCCCAACTTGAAATTGATCCCTCTTCGAAGAACTCCTCAATGGTGATGTATTGAGGTCAAACGCAATAAAATCCAATGGAATGAAAGTTTTTAAAATATACTGAAGAGACATGGAAGTTTTCGGTTCTCTGTAAAACCACTTTTAGTCCCAAACAAAAGGCCCTACCCTCACCAGCAAAAACACTCCAGCTCCTTGAATTTCCATCATGTGGGATCGGTTACGCAAAGACCTGAAAAAAGAACCCTTTTCATTCACTGGACTCATTTGGGAGAGATGGAACAATGTTGTTAATGCACTGGCGTAGAATTGGAGCAATTAAAGAGACCAGATATGTGAGGGATTCACTTATAAAGTATTTGTTTAGTTCGCTTGAATCCAACTTTGGTTTATTTGCCTAGAAAGTCCGGTTCGTTTGGGGAGGCACAATCGAACTCTGTGGACCAGAAAAGCAAATTCAAGGGGGAAAGTTTTTTTCAAAGCGTCCCTCCCCCGCCCCCCAAGGCCTTTGGCTCGTTTGAGAAGGTCCGGTGTGAAAGTGGACCACAACTTTTGCGATTCTGGTCTCCAATTGAACCGACTCCATCGGACTACCAGGTGTGAAAACAACCTAAATCAGAGTTGCACTTCAAGCAGAAAACTTGTTTTTATTAGATTTCATATAGACTAATTCAATCACTAGAATAACTGGTACATTGTTGCTTTACTCTGCATTCTACGTAGAGGTAGGTTATGTGGTTTGTAGATGATATTTCTACACATCGCACGCTCTACAACAAAACGCAAAAAAAAAAAAACGTGTTATCCAATCAGAAGCCCACTCCCGTTCGACGTGTGTTGACATGTGACTTGCTCACCTCTGATTAACTGTAGCCTTTAAGTGGAACCATCTAAAAGCTCAGCATTCAGTGACCGCAGCTTTTATATTTAATTCCTCCACAAGGGTGGGCTCCATGGGAACGTTAATGCAATCAGCTGTGTGCTTCCACTGCACACAAGAACCTTTTGCCACAAGATAATCCCCCTCGTGTGTGTGTGTGTGTGTGTGTGTGTGTGTGTGTGTGTGTTTTCTCTTTCTTTCTTTCTTTCTTTCTTGCTGTCAGTGGAGTGATGGCAATTACAGGCCTAAGGGTGCCAGGCAGGTGGCCTTTGAGTTTTAAATCAGTCAGGCAGTCTTCAGAGGCCATTTAACCCAACTTACCTGACTTCTTCCATTCTTCCTACTATGGAAGTACTTTATGGAAAGTGGGTGGGGGAAGAAAAAAAAAACTGCCCCATATTTTGCATAGCCATAGATACTCTGCATCTACTGCAAATCTGTCTGGCATAAAATCGAACACCAGCAGATTCTTCTGTACAGCTCTGATGCGCAAATGTATATTATGCGAAATGTATCTTTGTACTGGCTGAGGTGCTGCTTTTTTTTTTTTTTTTTCCCCCCATTTCAGGAAATCAAATTAAACTCAGAGAAATCCTGACAAGGGAAGCTAAAGCAGAAACATATTTCCTTTAATTGCATGGCTGTGTTCAAACCCTCGAAAGTTGCGCAGGTTTCAGCACAGTCCGAAAGGCGTGGAAAAGGTGCTGTTTATATGATATAATACAACACGTAAACGAAATTGATTGGGATTTCTGCACACCTAAAACAAAATAGATGTTTTGGAAAATAAGAATCCAGGAAACGCAATCCCTCCTTACGCATACATTAACTCTACAATGTAGATACTGAATAAATGCAGTTTGTATGTGGAGGAAATAAATGTAAAAATGATCTAATTAATATATCAGAAAATGTGTGTGCTGCTTAATCTTAATGATTAATGGAAGTAAAATCTTTTACTTTTTAGGGGGAGATTCTGAGGCCAGTTAAACTGCTTTCATCTGGAAAAAGTGTATTTTTTTTTTTTATTTCTTCATAAAACTAACCCAAAAAGGAGGAGGGAAAAAAAAAAAAAAAAACACCGACTCAGAAAGCAATATGCGTCTGTGTTGTTGTTTTCCCGACTGCAAACTAGCACCTGCTACCTTTCACCCTGACTTTTCAGCGTGAACCTTGTGTGTACCGAGTTTTCTGTGCGAGGATCTACATAACCTCTCCTGAGTGTGTGGATGGAAATGCGCACCACCTGGTCCGTTTCTTATTTTACATTTATATGCAATGTCTTAACAGTATCTGCAGCAGCAGGAAAAATAAAAAAAAAAATAATAAAAAAAAAAATATATATATATATATATATATATATATATATATATAAAAAATAAAAAATTAATTGCCCTAAAGATGTTTTTTGACTTGCACAAGACCAAATATTGGATGTTTTTCACCAATGTATCCTATAAGTGCATGCAGTCAAAGATGGCTTTAGTGCTGGCAATTATTTTCTACATTTCAGTTAACCATGAGTTCAGTGTAGGAGGCAAAGCTATTAAATATTCAGTTGGTTTTTTTTACACGTATCGTATAGTAACTTGTCAAATCCATAGGGGTGAATATCCACAAATCAATTAGTCGGTTGTTACTGGTTCAATACTGCGACGCCTGTGTTTCACATAAGCAGCGATTCCAAGTAATTGTCTGTAAATCCATGGGCTACTCCCCTGCACAGAACTGCTACTTCCAAATGCGCGATCAATTTTTCTTTTCACGGCCGACGACGTGCGACCTGGAAACGAACACGAGCCGTTAAGAGCAGCAGGCCTTAAGCTGAAGCCAGTGAAGCCCAGGACAAACGTCGCCTGACAAGCACTCACCGCTGCTCGGGATGATTAAATGCCGAGTGTGCATACCATAACCTGAAAGCAACTCAGAGAAGTGTGCTATGTACTTTTTAATAACCACCAAACTACTTTTAAGTTAAGCTTTCTGAAATTGAATCGGAATAATTCATGTTTATAGTTCAGCACTTAAAATTCCAAGCTAAATTCACACGTCCCCACATTATGAAGTACTCCACACACACTGTTCATGTTTCTTTTATAATTATTAAGTCCTACAATGATTGCTAGTAAAGCTTGATTTGGTATCATTGTGTAGCTTTTTTCAATTTGATTTGTCATGTTTACCTTGATACTGAAGTCATGAAGTGTTTCTAGTTAATCCCAAATAAATTTAAGCTGTTCTAAGATTCATTCCAAAGCATCAGAGGGATATACTTATCAAAAAGCGACTAAAGAACAAAGGAGTCACCAGGTATGTAGGTATTCACTACATAATTCAGTTTAGACGTTCGAGTGTAGAGAACATGGAATAGGACAGCTCTTAAAATAATGAAAAGGTGGTAAGAAAACTTCTTAAGGATAATAAGTTTTTTTAATTTTATTATTTTTTAATTTTTATCAAAGTTACATTTATCAGTGACTTTTGACAATTCTATTTTGTTAAGCATGCAAAAAAGAATTTTGATTTCGAACTGCAGAGTGGTATTTTAAGTTGGACATGTTTTATTTGACTTTAACATCAGAAGACAACTTAGTTGAGTTCAGTATCTCTTGTTTTTAACATTTGCAACAGATGTTTAAAATGTACAAACGTGCAATATTTTTATTTTTGCATAAATATTGAATGCTTGCCCAACATTTCTTTAGCTCCTTTGATGTCATAGTCATTCAACTCACTTTGACATCGTTGTGTAAAATGTTTCTTAAAACTTGCTTGAAAATATGTTAATCAAAAACAATCATCTCATCATTACTTCTCATGTCTAATCTTTGTCTGAGAAATGCTCTGTAGACACTTTAAGTGGTTTGTGTCTCCCCATTTAACCGGCCAGTCAAGCACAATGGTACCAGCCTCATTAAAGCAGGTATTGGTACATTTGGCAGCGTGGACAGGAGCCACATCCTGCGGGAAAACGAAATCTGCATTTCCATAAAGCTTCTTAGCGGACGTTCCACCGTGCTTCAGAATAACTCTAGAGAAAACAATTCCTTAAACACATGTAGGCCAATCTAATGAGCCGTACACGGCTTTGACCCCAGCTGTATGTTCATTTGCATGCCTTCCCTTTAGGGAGATGTACACTGATTCGCTACCATCTGACCTTCAGCAGCGGCAAATCACTCTGACATGTTGCTGAGGTATTGCTGGGTAAACATCACTTGTTCTGAACTTCCCGGGTGCAGGTCTTCTCAATACATGGCATTACAATGACATGGCGCTCTGTTCCCATTAACCCCTGTCTGCAAACACGGCTGTGTGGCGGCGGATGAGGGGAGGCTGCTTCGCATTTGCATCGCAGGTTGGGCGACTAGGACTTTGAGCCAGATTGAGCATGATGAATGTTAATCAATGATACAGTACGTCCCGCACTGGCCTAATGCGCCCGCCTGTCGGGTCTTGCTCTTTTCTCCAAACGCGGTTTGGCTTCTTCCGTTCATCCTGCATTCAGGTGCGTCGGCATGCATTGTTAAGTTTACATGCACGGAACTCGTTTGTGTAGCTGTGAGAAGCTTTGTAGGAAGATGTATTTAATAAAAGGGAAAACGAATGCGTCAATATGGTTTCGTGTATTGAGCCGCTTGCTCGGCTACTTTACAAAAAGGCAAGAAAAGTTAAGTGGTCAGGATTCGTTTGAAATATTTTCTTCTGTAATTCTGTTATAAGATGGGATTTATTGACCCAAAGTTAATTGGAGCTAATGGATTATGATCCAAAATAAAATCTGATCCTGGAAGATTGAATACTCATAAATCTGTGTTAATTTAATTGCACCTTTTATACATGTACTTCTATTCACTAAATGCCAAAATACTAACCTTTAAGTCTTTTGGAGAGATTATCATTAAGATGATTATGTTACGGCCTTATAGGCATTTGACATTCAAATGGATTTTTATACATTATTTAATAGAATGTCTACTAAAAAAAATCTACACTTTTATTTAAAGTGGACTTCAAACGTGCTCCTTCATTGTGTGCTATGAAAAGAAAAAATCCCCCTAAATTTCAGGAGGAGAATTGTTAACGTCCTCAAATGCAATACCTTGCAAGAACACGGCCTTGCTTAAAGTTAATGTAATCTATTGTGTCAATTTCAGCTAAACAAAGTAGAGAATCATCTTTCAAGCCAGCGTGTCGGTGGAAACGGACACACTGATGAAACGGTGTGAAATGTGTGGCTTCGTTGTGGTCCCTCTAGTTCCCCTCCACCCCCCCTGTGTTCGTCATGCAGGCCGATGTGACATGACTAAATGAGATTTGACATGTTTGAACAGGGCATAAGAGACGAGCTGTGAAACTGGCCCGATGGTCGCCGGCGCCTGGGTCAAATAATGAGGGGTTATTCAATTGCCTCTCATTAGCGGTAACTACAGCTGCCAGTGGTCAGAGGTTTTGCAGACAGAGTATAATAGTTACAATTGATTTAAATACATTTTCTAGCCTTAGAAGTCCACAGACTTAAATTTTTAAATGGAAACTTTCTAAAACTTTCTCCTTGCCACCGACACAATACTTTGGGGATCATCGACATGGGGTCTACCTTTACATGTGACGCAAAGTTAGGGACCCGAAGGAATTGCAGTATCCGAAGATAGAAGAGCTTGGTGCTGGAGTCGCCATTGGCAGATGGAACATGTAGGTTTCTCCTCTGCACACAGCTGGGGAACCGGAGCGAGGCCTGGCCATCTTGGAAAGAACTCAGCCAGCCAGCAGAGGTGACTGGCAGCTCCAAGGGAGTTTTCCTTTCCTGCCTAGCAGCATAAACATTTTATAAGTTTTACTTTTTTTTTTTCTCCTTTTCACATAACCCTGACCACTTCTGAGAAATTATGTTGGGAGACAGCAGGTCCCAGAGCTTTAAATGGTACAAAGTCAACTGACATTCAGTCTTGGATCAGAAGTCAAATGCATCACTAGCATTTTATGTCAGTGTAAATTAATGCGTCTCTCTGGGTTTGCCTCTCACAAAGACATTTTAGGAAACAACTGACCAAAAGAGAGCGGCTCTACAAGCCAGAACAACAAAGGTGTGTGTGCGCCATGCATGAGTAAACGAACAAGCCACTCAAATAAGTGATTTGATCCTTGTCTTTGTGACTAAACCGACCTAAACCAGTAAACTTAATGCAGTTCTGCAGACTTAAAATTTGATTTAACAGGATATTGAGTTATGAATTGCGGTTTGAAAATGATTGCAGAGTTTCCCAAGTGAAGTGTATGTCAAGAAAAGGACGTTTATGAGCGTTGTTGAGCAAAAGGTCCAAAATTATTGCTGTACATTTGTTACCATTAGACTGCTTTACAGGCAGCTGATGGTTGTGTATCTGCAAAACAGACTAAATAGTTGATCTCCAAGGATGACACAATGTCTTTGAATGCAGTTTAAATAGTCCAAACATTTAAGTTAAATATCCCCAGTTGTTGCCTTGGCACTTAATCAATATCCCTGCTTGTCTCTTCACAATACAACTCCATGCCTCTGGATGTTTCGCCCACTCCAGCCGTGAAGGCAATCAATTCACGCACATTGACTAAGTGCAATGGATAATACGAGAATCTGACAAATCAAACTTTAATCTTGTGTCCTGGCAAGAAGCAGATGCGTGAAGCTCTGTTGGTAGACAAACGGGGAAAATGAGGCTGTTTTCTGAGTCCCTTCATTATTTAATTGAGGATCATAAGAAAAAGTCTTTAGATTAAATCATAAACCACTATGTACTGAGAGACTGAACCAAGAGGTAAAATTAGAGGGAATTTCTAGGAATCATTTGAACATTCGGTTAATTGTGTGCTGTATGTAATAACTCGTCTTTAAACATCTCACTGTGTAAATTCTGTTGCGATTGTAATGAGCCAAAACTCTGTTTGAAATACAAATGAAAAGTTTATGCATTTCCGTTTTATCTTGGCATTTTCTTTTTTAAAGGGAGGTTTACTTTGCAACCTTTTTTTAGTAAAATGTACTAATGATTTTTCTTTCACTCATAATTTTGTCCCATTGCAACAGTGCAAAGTGACCAACAAGGTGAAGTGATTCCACCAGTCACGCCACATAACGAAGCTTGTTAGAGTCCAGTAAAACAAGCTGAGGCACAGCACAACATTGATTCATGTCTTTTCATCTATGAAACGGAAGTAAAAGGTTATTAAGTCATAAAACAGTTTTCAATTGATTGCCCCCCCAAGAGCGGACACGGGTCATCGGAAAGCAAACGCGCCCAAGCTGAGATTTTATTTAGCTTGCTGTTAACTTCAGCACATGCCGGATTGTAATCCTATCTGTGGAAGAGTAATTTGATGCGATCTTGTCAAGAGAACTCCCCCCCAAGATTGTTTGTACACACACTCGAGTCCGGACAGTATAGAAAAGCCCCTGCGGGTTTCTTCGCTTCAACACAAGCACTTTGTTTCTGCTCGTTTTTTTTTTTTTTTTTTTTTTTTTTTATCTGGTTCAGGGAACGACCGAGGCCGATGGAGATGGAAATCTCCCCTCTTTGTTTGACATTTCCATCTATATAAAGGCAGGTACAGGGAGCCCTTGGCAGGAGCGGGAATGATGCTGTATTGATGTTTTCTCCAAGTGGTTAAATGTTGCTATAAGTTTAGCTGTCACTTCACAAACGGAATAAGAAATTCTGTTAAGATGAGCCAGCCCTGGCAGCTTGGGCGACTGAAAGAGAATACATACATAGGAAATAAGGAAAATGTGCTTGTGAGCATGCCGAGAGCATTATTGCATTACCTTGAGCTGTGTCTGGACCCTGTGCATCGCTATGCGAGTGGAAAAAAACAATACATCAACAAAACA
>NW_015112795.1:62417-64739 GCF_001443285.1 Poecilia latipinna | reverse complement strand
TTGTACACACACTCGAGTCCGGACAGTATAGAAAATCCCCTGCGGGTTTCTCTTCCTTTAACAAATACCTTTTTTTTCGTTCGTTTTTTTTTTTTTTTTTTTTTTTTTTTATCTGGTTCAGGGAACGACCGAGGCCGATGGAGATGGAAATCTCCCCTCTTTGTTTGACATTTCCATCTATATAAAGGCAGGTACAGGGAGCCCTTGGCAGGAGCGGGAATGATGCTGTATTGATGTTTTCTCCAAGTGGTTAAATGTTGCTATAAGTTTAGCTGTCACTTCACAAACGGAATAAGAAATTCTGTTAAGATGAGCCAGCCCTGGCAGCTTGGGCGACTGAAAGAGAATACATACATAGGAAATAAGGAAAATGTGCTTGTGAGCATGCCGAGAGCATTATTGCATTACCTTGAGCTGTGTCTGGACCCTGTGCATCGCTATGCGAGTGGAAAAAAACAATACATCAACAAAACATTTCCCCTATTCACTGTTCCTTGGAAAAATATTCGTACCTCTTAAACTTCCTTGCCCATTCTCTCTAAAAAAGCTCAAAGGAAGGAGATGTTTGAGTGGCACATTTCGAGTCCTGGTTCTGACACTCAGTTGAATTTTGATTTGGACTTTGACTGTTCCATTGATGTTTTCCTCAAATACTACCCTGTAGGTATGGTTTAGAGTGCATACTGAGGAAATCAAAAGCAAAAATCTGATGAGTCAATCGCTGCAAATATTGGTTTTCAAGTAATGTTGCAGAAGTTCAGCATTGGACAAAATGGCTTCATGCCAACATCTAAGAAAAATCCTGTTCATCAGGTTAGCAAGCCTTGTTGCAATAACCAAAGAAACAAATATGAATACGTTTAATTTCAATGAAGTATTTAAATACTCTGAGAGTAGGAAGAAACATTTTCTATGGCGATGCTATTAGGTTGTTTTAGCGATGCCAGTTGTGTGGAGTTTAAACTGAGCTTGACCAGAGTTTGAACTCACTAGGGAAACTTTGGCAGAGACGTGGCCTGAAGTGGAGAGCATCATTACCTTATGCTAAAATGGGCAGACTCTGCACTTTTGACATAAAGTTGATGGGGGAGGGCTTCACTGCGCCTAGCTCTATGACAAAGACAAAAGGATGTACTTAATCATCTGTGCCTGAGTAAGACCACGGATGAATTTTACTCACAGGTTTTATTCACATTAAGTTGCGTTTCTTTCTTTCTGGTTTCTTGGAAGTCCCAATGAGGCTTCACATGTTTCTTAAAATCCTTCATCCAAGTGAAGGATTTTATTGAACAGTGAGTCAAAGTGGAGACTTCTCTTACATTTGACGATCGGATTAAGGCAACTGTATTTCGGTGCTTAAGAGTAATGTATTCCATGCTCTTCAGTTTCTATATGTAAAATATTTAGATTTTTTTTTATCCATTTATCTCCCATTTCACAATTGCCTGCTATTGATAGTCTTGTACACGAGAACCCTTGTAAAACCTATTGAACGGAAGCTAATTATAGAGTAAACTTATCCCTAAATATTACCCAACTTTTGAACATGGTGAGAGACGACTTGTAAACTAAAAAGTAAAAAAAAGAACCCTACATCTTCGCGCAGTGGTGTGCGTTTTCTTTTCATCTCAGTCTTTGGGTTCGCTCGAGTCTTCCTCTTCCCTTTGAAAATACATTATGGAACTTGGTGCTGTGGCAGCTGCCCAGGACACAATCAAAGGGAAAATGCACATCAACCCTCATGTGTACCGTGCTCTCTTATTATAAGCATGAGAATCTGCTCTTAGAGATACACACTTCTGTCGGGGCTTGTGATTATGTGTCAGCGGGAGCGGGGCAGTCAGGAGGAGGAGCGTGGCTGTTATCTTCACGGCTCAACAAGAACTAGATGGAGGAGAGGGAACATCTTAAAAACTCTCGCCAGGACTCTCGGCGATAAGAAAAGGACGCTGTATTTGGCGGGCATTGTGTAATGGAAAATTGCAGCAGGATTGTCACAAAAAAAGAGAGTACCAACTCCCCTGCAATTTACTTGCCTGATGAGGAATCATTGTAAACCATCTGTTAAACGCACAAAGTGACCACAGCCGTGTAGGCTAATGTATTCGGCACGTCTGATGTTTCTAGTCCTAAACATGCCCTTGCGCTCCTTCAGCGTTGCTGCGCGTTTACTGTGTTCTTGCTTTGAGATCGAATCTATGATTCAACACATGCATTCATAATGGAAGGGGGAAAAAAATATAAAAAATCGAATTTTTCTTAACCCTCCTATTATGTTGCGGGTCAATTTGACCCGTTTCAAAGTTTAAAAATATAAAAAAT
>NW_015112795.1:55814-57434 GCF_001443285.1 Poecilia latipinna | reverse complement strand
GAGGCTTGACTTGATGACATTGCCACGGCTTGTTGGCTTTACATTGCATAACGGGAAATCTGCTTTTTTTGATGAGCAGAGGAAAAAATATGTTGTCCACACTTCACACTTTGGTACATTTATTGATTGGTGCGTCGGGGCAAGTATCCAATGATGTCTTGGTAAATAAAGTGTGCTAGCTTGACGCAAAACCCCAGCAGTGGAATATGCACACCCCGACAGGACTGTGAAAAAGTATTTGCTCTCCTACAGATTTCTTCCATTTAGATAGAAAATTGCTGAAGTTGCCCAGCTTGCTGTCTTGCTACTTCGGTGAGTTTAAGTTGACGCACATTCTCCTTCAGGATTTATAGTTTTAACTTCCTGCAAGTAAAGTTTAAGATGTTTCTTTTGTAATCTTATGAATGAATCATTGATGCAATCTTAGAGTAGCAAAGTTTATCAAGTTTGAAAGTGAAAATTAGCTTGGAAAATCTTTTTTTTAACCCTACTGCATGACTTTTTGCATTCATAGACGACGTTTGCCCTCTAATTTAAAGGGCTTCGTTAGTTTAGAACACCATCGCATCAGGTTGATAAATTGTACTCGAAACAGTCACACAGATAGGGGCCACTAAGGTCACTAATGGGGCTGTTTAAATTCATATTTTTGTTTTGACCACGACTCCAATGCACACTTGTGAGAAACGCATCTGGTTATGAAATAAATAAATAGCCGCCACACCTATTACAGGCGTGGGAACACATTTTGACTCCCAATCCTGCTAAGTGTCTATTTCGGCTCGAAAGCGTCTCTATTTGAGTTGAATCCCAGCACCCATCTTCACAGTGTGAGTTTGAGCTTAGTCCCACATTCCGCCAGTCAGCTGGGTATCGCTCCCCGTCGATGTAAACATTTGAACGCTCGGCTGCTCCCACTTCTTGGCTAGAGTGCTCCGAAGACTCCAAGCTGACAACGCTGTGAATAAACAAACAGGAAGCCTCTGCCACACCGTAGCATGCCCAGTCGGAGAAACGCCGCGCTGGATTTACGTCGCGCTTCCAGGTCTTGGCGTTGCTGACGGCTCAATTCAAACAAAAAGCGCACCTCGGCATGTAGTGTCACACAGCTGATGTTGGCACAATGCAACTTTCCATGTCAATTCAGAGTGTTTTCCTCTGAAAGGTGGCTTTAGTTGCATCATTGTTGTTCTTTAACATCCTGATTAAATTTAGATGTTGAATTTGACAGAGCAACTCACGCAATATTTTGACCAAACACTGAGGAGAAATTATAAATTATTGCTGCTAATGATCAATTTCTGCCATTTAAGATCAGGAAAGAAAAACTGTGCAAACTGCTTAAATTATAAATGCAATGTGCAGACATACGCTCCAGTTATTTTTAGGAATTGGGTTTACCTAGATGCTAATGGAAAATGAAATTATCAGACAGAAAATGAAATGGGAGCAGTCCTATGTGAGAAGTGAGTAAATTTTTTTTATCCTTTTCAGAAATTGATTTGTCTTTTTGCGTCACTGATTTTTTTTTTTTTTTTTTTTTTTTTTTTTTTTTTTTTTTTTTGGGGGCTTTCGCAAAGGGGGGTTTTTTTTTTGGGTTTTTTTTCCACCCCTCTTTTT